>NW_010182140.1:37487-58850 GCF_000695765.1 Mesitornis unicolor
TATTTACTTTACTTACCTCCCACATATATATTTACAGAGAGACTTCCCATGAAATTATTCTTACTTTGAGTAATCTTGTTTGGCTTTCATAATATTCCTTTACAGAACACAGAATAAGTAATGCACTACTATTTTTGTGACTCTTTACTTCTATATTTAACCTTCAAATCAATGTTTTAACATTGTCTAGTTGACATTAAAGCCAAATCCTGTTTATGAGTCTCACTGAGACAGCCAGAATAAATCCAAAAGTACTCTATGAGGGCTCACTTACAGATTTTTCTGGGTAAAATAGGTATTTTGCTTAACAGGGGATGCCACAAGACATATGACAAGCAATTTTGAGTACTTCTGGAGTAAAAAACAGCTTTCACTCCTTGGTTCATTTAACTTATCTCTCTGGTTTTTAGTCTTGGGATGGAAAATCCACTTTCTCATTGCAACAGATGCAGACTAGTCACAGCTGTCAGGCAAGCTGCCCCTCTAACTTTACAGCAGAAATTCACCACCAGCTTTGCAGTATTAACCTCCTTTTTATTTCTTTTGTTTTAAAGAAAAATTCTGACTTATTTCCTCTGTTTTTGAGCCAAGTTGTTCTTATCCCTGAAGAGAACAGCAGGGATGAGTAATTCCAGTGTCTGCCACAGCAATGTTTTGTCTATTAAGTTACAGAAAATGCAGTATATTGTTAAACCGTTATATTTAACAGTTGCATTTTATCCTGAAGAAGAGTTTTGAGGGAGCTGCATTTGGAACAGCTTCTATTTTTCTACCAGGGATGGAAAGCTCAGAGCAGTGAATTGGCTCTAACTCCCAAGCTGGCAGAAGAGGAGTACTTCCTATCTCAAGGGTGGTGGCTGGCCACTCTTCTTTCTTATAGTTCCCTTGACATGCTAGCCACAAGATGAGACAGCCTGTTGCTGCCTCAGTAAGACCACTGACCTCTAACCTTTCAACAAGGTAGCACCACTGCAAGAGCAGATCAGTCACACAGCAAACAGTGTGAGCAGAAAAGGGCAGGTTGCATAGAAAAACATTGTGAATATAATAATAAGGAAATAATCCCTTGGAACTCTTAGAGTATATAACAATAAAACAAAACAAGCATGTGCTGGAAATTAAATATCCCAACTGTATTGATTGCTAATGGCCTTTTTTAAATTTCAACCTTATTTACTATGTAGAGATAAGAGCTGACTCTGAGCACTTTGTCTGATTCAGAACCTCATATAAGAAATCTAAAGATCACTCAAATTAAGAGGAGATGGCTAACTACTCCCCTGGGTTATACAGAAGAATATTTTATTTGCCCCCATTAGAGCAAAAGAGTAGCCCAGAACAGATTCAGTCCAATCAGAGATACCATTCAACAAAAAGTGACAGCTGCTTTTGTTTTTCTTAAGGAGCATGGAAAAATATGTCTGCTTCCATTAGCACTACACTTTCGTCTCTTGGTTTTTCTGATCCTTTATCATCATTCTGCAAACTCTAGAGTTATGCAGCAAAAATCTCCTAAAAGGTAAAACAGTCTTTTCCAGGTTACCTATTCTAAAAGATAGTGATGTATTTGTTCACATTTGAACAAAGCAAGTTTCTGGCAGAATAGGAATGTCCTGAATTGTAAACATAAAACTATACTCTGAGCAAAAAGACACAAAATAACTACCTTCTTCCTAAACAGGCCTCATACTTTAGGAAGAGAGTAGGTATTTCATGCTGTATAGCTCTAGAGTTGCTCCGTTTTCTATAGATGAACAGCACTGAAATCACAGTAGAAGGTTCTGACAGAACATTTGAGTAACCAGCACTGTCTGAAGGCTCTTATTAACTATAGCTTAGTTTTATATTCCCTGTGTGACTTGGCATCACAAATATAGCTGTCATAGACAGCAACAGAGCAAGAAGTGGCTGTTCTTTCATTATTTTGAACTTTCCCAGCAGGATTCACCACTCCGGCTTTTTTGAGCAACTTGTGGTTTGGAACATGCAGGCTGCATGCATTATGTACTAGCTTGCATATTTCTACCTTAAATAGGTGGTGTAACTCTAAGAGACTGAGTAGACCTGTTTGCAAAATATGAGTCACTCCAAACCTCAGCATGAAACCTCAAACCAAACTCTATATTTTAAGATTAGAACTGGTTCAGAAAAGTACTTCTGTCTTCTCTCTCTGTAGAGAATAAGGTTTATGGAAGGAGGCCAGCACCTTGGTACAGAATGAAAAAAAAGAAGCATTTTTTTTCCTTCTTCTTTTCTGACAGAATGTCACTCAAAAGCAGACTGAAAAAGAAACAAAAAAACACCCTTCCAGAAGATGCCAGTCATCAGCATGTTATCAGCATGGAGAGGTCTGAAGGACTAGAGGAAAGACCTCAAAATCGAAAGATAAATATATCCAAAAAGTTTTACCTAAGGAGAGCTGTCAAACTCTCTGTCCTGAATCGCCTGTATTTTGTAGAGTTAGAGTGGCAAAAGGCTGTGGCAGAACAAGTTCACACCACACTTCTCCTTCCTCTCTGCCACAGCTCTCCTTCCCAAAGCACATCTACCAGCTTGTCGAGGCAACAGCAGCAGGGGGACACAGTACAGCATCTCATAGGGTCTCAGCAAAGGCAAGCAATCTCTGCAGGACTAGCATGGACATGGAGAAGAGTCTACAGCCCCAGCCCCTGACAAGGTACCAGCCAAGATGACTGAAGCCTATTCAGAGCCTGTGGAAGTCAATGAGAGCCTTGTCATTGCCCTAAATGGGCTGGGGAGATGAGGCTTGCTCAGTTCTACATGTGTGCAAAAATCCAGTGGTTTTTAAGAAAATCCACCTCACCACTGTTATTATGAAGTATGAAAGGACTGGCTGACTCCCATGTCTGAAAATAGCTTCAAGTATGTTCTGAAGCAGACCAAGACTTTCTTGTATTGGTGGTCCCTCTGCTCAGGCTCTGCATTTGGGTCATGAAATGCTTTGCAATCAGAATGAACACTCTTATTCTTCAGCCTCTTGACTATTGCAGAGGAAGTGCCAGTATCAAATCTTTCCAGTGCACTGCAAAATTCTCCCTAGATGATTCAATGAAGGGCTAAATCCTTTTTTCTAAAAAGCTAAGTATTTTCTACCATATTGAGAGTTTCAAGACAAGAAGAATATCATCCAGCAGGGTTGTGAAATAAAGGCAGCAAAAATGCAAATTTGTCCAAGTTCCTTAAAGCTTTTTTAATTTCATTTTTTCAGTTTTTTAATTCTGACATGTTACAGAATGTGGTGCCTGGCATCCAACTGTATCAGTTTAGTTCTTATTCCTAGAGACAGACTTATGCACAAGGCGAGGAGAAAAAAGAAGAAAGAAAGGAATAATTTTTATACCATTTCCAAATTTTCTATAAACATTTAGTGAAAGTCTGAAGGAAAATTAAGCTCTTTGTGGTGTTACTTAATACACAGACTCAAGCAGATCCCATACCAATGGATACAAATATCTGTCTGTACTCAGAGAAAGTAAAACTACTTTTTGAAGACAGCTCATTAGAAAAAGAAATAAACACTCATAATTATGCTCTACCACAAATGCAATGCTTTCCTCCATACCTTTAGCTGGTAGAGCAGGTTTCAGGAAGACGTCAAACTAAATTGTCTTCTACAGAATAGCTTCACAGAAAAGAAATTATTCCTTTCAAAGTGGCTGACAGGATTGCATTATCATTTCTCAAGTGCCTCCCAATTTTGTAGATCCTGAAACAGCTATTAGATGTTTTAGCCTAACAGACTCAAAGTGTTGTGCAATCTCTCTGCAGGCAGAAAGTGGACTTCAGTCTGAGTTTGCAGACACTGGCCTGTCAGGTCTACCTGCGCAATCACAACACACCTGCTCCAGTGCACTCACTGTGTGCACTCTATTAATTTACCCCACTTAAAGGAATCTAAAAAAAAAAAATTTAAAAAATCTTTAAATCAAGGAAGTAAAATCCTGCAAAACTTTCATTTGAAGCAGGATTGGCATCATAGCCCATGTCAGTAAAGAACCTTAAAGCAGCATAAAGAAACTGAGGAAGCCTTGTATGGCCAAGCCACAATTACCCCCAGACACAGGGGAATGCACCACAACAGATGCATTTCTTTAACCATTCATGATGGCCAGCAACTCTCTGTTGCTTTTCTGGGCAAGCACAGGGATGGTGAAGTTCCTCCTGTAAAACAGCATGAGTAGCCACTCTGCATGAAAAGAGATGGGGCTCAGTTTTCCCATCAGACAGGAAGCATTTTACAGAGAATATGCAGGACTTGCAATCTCTACTGTTTAAAGAGGCAGAAGCTATGGGAACATGCTGCCATTCATACAAGCACACATCCTAAAGTATTTACTAAATGAACATAGATTTTTGTCTGTGATAGACCAGATGCAGTTTTCCTTTAAGCTGAACTACCCCCCAAACACAGCCACACATGCCCTTCCGAGTGTCAGAATATTTTCCTTATAGGTCAAGGGAAAATGTTTTGACAAAATAATTTGACTTTTATTTTAATTGCTAGGAAAACTTCCTATCGAGTAATTTCTTTTTCCCCCAGACCACTCAGAAAACTAAAAAAATTTCTCTTGTCAGTACAGATCTACCAGATTTTTTGTTTGCCTATGTGCTCAGCCTTGTCATGTGCTTCTTTCTTCCGTAAGATGCAGGGGTGTGAACCAGAGTCCAGTCTTTCTAGGGTTCCAGAGACACAGAGATTGATGTTTTCCTGCTTGCATATTTGCATTTTGATACAGCATCTGATCACACAGTACCTTCCCACACCCAACTAATTTCTTAGACTTCAGTTTTAGAGTTCTCCTTTTTAACAACAGTAAGTTGAACAGGCGCAACAACAGTAAGTTGAACAGGCGCTCTTGCACTTTTTTTTTTCTTTTCAAGGTTTCAGCGACACCGCTGCAGCCCAGCTCTGCACTTCCAGGCAGCATTTGTGCTGCATCCCTCACTCAGGCTGCACCAAGCAGCCGTCTCCACCACCACATCTGGCCAACACAATCCTCAGAGATGTTCTCCAGGGCATGGGCTGAACCAAGGCAGGGCCAGATCAGGGTCTCTTTACCCTTTTATCCCATCTCATTTACAGCTAAGTCTCACTGACCTAAATATGATGCCACCTTATTGACTGAAAGTGATAGACACACCTTTCCCTGTGTCCTTAGTAGGAACTGGGGCCGATGTATAGGCTTAACTCTATCCTTAACTTTTAGGTGATTAGTTGTGCTCAATGCCTTTTCAGCAGGTATCAGCACTGGCTACCAACTCTTCCCTCCTTTGAAAGGAAGAGAAGAAATTATGAGTCTATTTGCTCTCCTTGTTAGTCACAGAATGACACCAAAAGGCCGAGAGAAGAAATGCAGGCAGGGAATGTATTAAGCTCTTTCGGAAAGGCGGCATCCAGTCCAGAGGAGAACAGCTTCGGTGGGGCTCTGCTGCCATCGCCCCGCACTGCTCTACCTGCTGCAGCAGAGGAAAAGGCACAGGTCTGGAAAATGCACCCTTTCTGCAGGGACGGAGAAGGTGAAGCTTCCTTAGCCACTCCTTAAAGTTTGAGTCAAAGCACACTGAGTTTCAGAGTTTTAACAGTTTCAGATGTATAAGCCTGTAACAATAGAACCAAAACAGAGCTGGTTCAGCAAAGTGAAAACGTGTGTGACAGCAGAAAAGAGGAGGAGGATACAAAATATTGTGAAAGGTATGGACTAACCTGCAGAAAATTAGAATTCCTCAAATCTCTTTTTCAGGGTACTATAAAAAAGGCAAAAAAAACCCCCAGAAAACTCAAAAAACAAAACTCTGCACATTTATAGAGGGAAGGAAAAAGTAAAAATACACATGATTGGTAGAAAACCAACCATCAAAATAGTCTGCAGGCTCCACAAACAAAAGTCAATTGCCTGAAGATGCCAAGCTATTTCAGACTCCATAGGCTGAAAAAAACTCAGATTTCTCAAAGCTCACTGATCCCAGGGAACTGATCCTGGCAGCCACAGCCCTGAGGTGGCTCCTGGGTTTGGACTCCCTTGCAAGCTCCACAGATCTGAAGAAAGGAGCTATAAGGGGGACATGCCTGTGACCAAACTGAGGCAATCTAATCTGAAGGTGTTTTACTGCCATGGCATTATAGTGCAGCACAGTGTCAGGTATGAAGAAGGCCCAGGCACCCGCAGAGTCCCATCCATTAACTCCTCTCACTCACTGGGAAACCATCGCAGAACTGAGCTACCCAGCCCTGGGGGACAAGTCCAACAGAGTACTTGGGATTCTGCTAAAAAAATGCTAACATAGACTAACTTATTCAACAAGACTCATAACTAGGTTTTCTGTGTGTCTACAAGTTACTGCACACATGATACACATATCTATTAACTTTCACAGTTTCTATCACCTTATTTAAAGCAATCTACTTTTGACCTAGACACAGAGATTTCACCAGGATCTTTTCAGCTACAAGTTCAAAACCATGTTAAACCGAACAACTGAACACTTTTTCCTATTACAAGGCACAAGTTCTCCTCAGAACCTTGTCTCTAATAACTCATGCTAAGTTTTTGTGAAACAGATGAAGCCCTTAAATCAAAGAATGTGAAAGGGAGTAGGTGGTGTTTGTTAGCGCAGATGCTGGCACATGGCAGCTCAGTAACTTTGAAGGGCTGCTCTTGACTGAGCCCTGCCTTTAGCAGGTATGTGTTTTCCTGAGGTAATGCCTTAGATACAAGCAAGCAAGCAAGCAATTTTTTTTATAGTGGTGTAATATAGGTTATGACATTTAGAGGTTCTGTTTAGAAAGAAAGGAACATAAAAAGTAGGCAGGGTATGACATAGAATGACAGGTTAGGCAGTCAGCTCCACAGAGAGATTTTTAAAGGAAGGGCAAGGTGTGGAAAAGAGTAGAAAATCAAGCAAGATGCAACTATACTATGTATTTTCATTCCTGCAGCATAAGAGAAATCCTTCATCTTTTAGTCATCTCTGAAGTCAGTAGTTTCTTCATTCCTCAGCTCACAGAAGTTATATGTTTGATCACCTTGGGATGCTGCTGTAAGCTGGAGGTGTCTCAGCTGGAGCATAGCTCTGTCAGAGAAGAGTAAGCCTGCTGCAAGTGTCAGGCCCTGACATTGTGCCTAGTTCATCATGTAGCACTGCTGTGAGACAGCTCAAAAGAGCTCAGACAATGTAGTCACTGCTCTATGGGGTGCAAGCTTTTGCCCACAGCAGTCTCAGAGCACTTGTGCAAAACAAACTGTATTTAACTGTAGCTAGAATACAGCTTACTTTGTCTGTCATGGTGATGATGTTCAAAAGCTACCTAATTAATAAAGGTAGGTCAGATCAGTATAGGGAGTAGGTTAATATTCTACAATACTAAAGAAGCAAGCACTAAGTGAGGAAGGGAAAGAAAGAGAGGGGAATTAACACCAGTTTAAACACTGTCAAGATGAGGCGCTTTCCAATGCAAAAGGTTAAGGTCTTTGCTTGATTCACTGTTACTTGATACCTACAGGAAATTAAACCACAGAAGCTCAGGTCAAAAAGCATTAATAAAAGCAACGAAATTCAGAAGTTTGAAAAAAATGTTATGATACTTTAATGTCATTTTCCCTGTTTCAGTGGTGTTCAGGCTAGTGTATCACATTTTGTACCACACTTTCTAGGCTGTGTTATGTAGTGTGAACTGTGGATTTCAGTGCTGTCACTGAATTTTCCCAGATACTCTGGTTCCAAGTCATAGTGGAATATTACTCACATACAGTCCTCATGCAGTTTAATCCAAACAATACAGTGTATAGACATTCCACCATCTGTTAGGAATTGTGGCAGCTCTGTAGGGCACAGCTGATAATGTTTGAAGTAGAGGGCCTTTGGTTTAGGCAAGTAGCTGTGGTAAGCAGCTTGCTGCCTTTGGTGGAAAATAAATGCTAAGTTGCTGGAACAAAGGAGAGAATATTTTTCCTTGTATAGCCATTTTAGCTAACAGCTTTGCATTGGCCAAACGCATCTTGCATGGTCTAACTCATAGCAGAAACTTTATGTATTAGATAACCAGCCTGAAATGACACAAACTAGGTTGGTCATCTTAAATATTCCTGGGCTTGCATTTGAGAAAGTTTTAATCAATGCTTTTTAATTGAGGATAAGTGGAGTAAGATGCCCACCTTTTACTTGTTGTTCTCTTTGCACTCACATAGGAAGTCCTTGGTCTTGTTCTTCTCTGGTTGGTTTTTGGATGTGTAAAAGTGCATGGGTGTCATTCTTCATGTAAGCCCTATTGCCTCTTTCCCACCACTTAAAAGAAAGCTAGAAGTCTATATCATCATAAAGGCATGCCCTTAATGGAAATCTTTGACATGAACAGTGTAATGGAAACACTCAAACTGCTGGAAATGACCAAGAGAGAAAGAAAAATTAAAAAACTCATCAAGAACAAAACCTAAGTGTGCTATATGACAATGAATCATAAGCTTGATTCAGTCATAAAGTGTATCTAGCAAAAAGCTACTTGAGATCCAGTGTATGTTCCCCATACACAATAATAAATCAAGATCATTTACTTGAGGTGCTTTGTTATAAAGCAGTCCTACTTCTTTCTTGAATTAATGACTTGAAAAGTCCTGCTAAAGATTAAATAGCTGACTTTAATTTCATTAAGGGAAAAAAGGCATCATCTCCCACATCCAGTCTTTTTGCGGCTACATACAAGCTCCTCCCCTTCTATACTTGGTTATTGGATCAAAGATTGATGAGGCAAAGTCTTTAGAAGTACTTCTGTATCAAGGAATGGTGTTCTCCAAAGAGTTTGAAGTACTTGGTCTATTACTCTTACTGTAGTAATTCCCATGTCAGTACAAACCCCAAGGACTTCCCAAGAGCTTTGGGACTCAACTATGCAGATCAGCATCAATGGTAACAGTCTAAAAGCTAAACTAATGGGCATCATCTCCCCACATCCTTATCCATGCAGGTGTCAAAGACCAAATGCTCAGGCCTCTGTTGCTTTTATTTTGGACCTTTATTTGAACTGAGACTCCTGGGCATCCACTGATATTTGGGCTTCCGTCCAAAAAAGAAAAAAGTGAAAAGCTTCGCAGGAGACCGAACTGCTGTCTGCATTGCACAAGACACCTTGGATATGAAGTGTAAGCACTGTGGCCAAATTCGTGCTATGAGAAGTATGCCCTTGCAGAGCACAGTGGTGAGCTCTGACCTGGGCCATGCTGTGCCACAGCTGTGCTGGAGGTGACAACCTCATCAGTGATGGCTCAGGGAGGTCAGTTGAGCAGGACCACATACTCCAAAGGTTCACAGCCCACAGTACATATTCAGAACTGGCCAAAAAATTATGTCCACATTGGTCACACACATTTAATCATCTGACGTGTATTGCTCACACTGTTTCCAGGATTGGAAGGATTCAGCTACACAAACTTCCTGATAAAGCAAATGTTGGGACAGAGTATACAGCTATTCACATCACCCTGGTGCACAGCAAGAAGTAGATAAGATGTTTAAAAGTGAAAAACAAATTTATAATTCATTCACAAAGCGTTCTCTATTTTCTCAAGGTATATGAGAAATTATTATGCACTCAGCTATCCTGAAATAATTAAAAGGTCATCAATTTGCTGTCACTGTACTGATATGGTTTAATTACATTCTAAAAATATATTGAACAGGCTATGAAAGGAAGATTATATTGCTGAGATGTGTTATTATTTTAACAACAAACCAATGTCTGTTGAGTAGGAGGAATGCATGAAAATAGGATCTGAGTGTAGTTTTAAATAAGAACAGCTGATATGAATCTAAATCTCCTATACCGCAGCATTATCTGAACTTTCCAATCAGACAAATGTGCTCAAAAATGAAGAATAAAAGAAATCATACCTGGAAAGTCATTGTTTCCACATAGTTCATAACTGGATCTCTGAAAATGTTCGTATAGACATAGCAGTGCTGTCAATTAATCACAAGATCTTTCCTAACAAATAGATGTTAAATTTTAAAATATCTTTTTGAAGACAGAAAAGAGAGTGCAGGGGGAAAAACCCGGTAGCCAATTAAAATACATGGGCTTGGAGCCACAGCGTTATTATTTGTTAGCATAACACACTCTGTTCCATGGACCCACATAAATTTATACTAACAATGGATCTTGCACATCAAGAATCTGTATGAAGCAACATGCAGTAAACTATTTCTATATAAGAACTGTTAATCACATCCCATGATTCTTTTTCCTCCTGATTTTTAATAAACCTCTGCAAATTTGGAAATCTAGTAGTTCTTCCACTATTGTTCAAAGAGACCCCCTTTACTGGCTGTCGACTTATCTGTGCTGTGGTCTAGCCAGCTTTACAGGTAGACAGTTGTGCTGGTGTATGAAAGAAGCTAGAACTACATAAAGAGTGATTTCAATATCATTTATGGTACTAGCAATAGACAGCTCAATTGCTTTCCAGTTGATCAGACTGTAAACCCAGTTTGCAGTGGTTCTGGGCCACAAACATTAAAGCTTTTATGAAAACAAAGCAAGCTGCTTTTTTAAGTGTCTGTACACTTGAGCACACACAGATAACTTTAAAATTCATTATAATATTCGTCAAAAATATTTTGCACCATTCCCCAGCTAAGTCTTTTGTTCCTGCATACACCTCTCAGAAGCTATTTTACTTTTTTTTTTTTTTACTGATTCTGCAGCAAAAGGCAACTCCTGCCTCCAGATACTGAAGTTATGTATCAGTACTTGTGCCAAATTATATCCAGCTGATTTGCTTTCCAGAATAGTCAGCCAGGGTTTCTGCAGTTGAAGTCTTATGAGGAAGCTCAAATAAGTAATTAGTTTTATTTCATCTTATCAAAGGCGAAAGTGATCATCCTCCTGTCAAAACAAGATGTCACAGGAAGGTTCCCTCAAGTAGAATGAGGATAGGGAGGAAAACTGAACTTGGCAAAAAGAAGAACTAAATAGAAGTGATTTAAAAGGTTATCTCAAGGACTTATTTATTTGAAATTTGTCTGCCATGCCTGTTGAAAGAGCAATTTTCTCTTTGCTCCTCACCATGACAGAGGAGGATGCAGAAACAATAGGAAAAGAGAAAATCTGCCAGGCCTGAAACTCTGTCCCTCAACTTGGCTGCAGCACTGAGACTACAGTCTGCCTCATAAATTTTGCAGGATTAAGCAGAGACACAATAAAAAGGCTGTTTCAGAAGAAAGGAATGAGTCAAGGGTCCACAATGCCCTAGAGAATTTGGGTGCCCTTCTCAAGAGTCCAAACTGTTCCCACCATCCTTCAGAAAATATCCCATCAAATTCATCCATGGTAAGACGCAAGACATCTAAAATCTCTGAGTACGCCAACAAAAGACTGGTGTCATCAAGTCACAAGGATGCTGAAAGCATGAATGACCTTCATGTCACAAGTCTGGAGTCAGTGAGATAGCCTGAGGTCTCTTGCAATGCCAGTGAGCACCCTGAAAGGAGGTGCAGCCCAAGCAGGAGCAGTAGCCTGGAGTAAACAAAAAGCCAGCTGCAGCAGACGAAATGGCACCAACACCACCATCTTCTCCTATGATTGATGGTGCCATGCCTGTTGGAGCGGGGACTCCAAGACCTGTTTGGGCCTGTGGCTTTGCCAAGAGTTCATGTCCTTACTTGTTCCTTGGAGAGCTGCCAGGAGACAAGCTCTCCTACATTATGAGTTGTGTTTTCCCTCCTCATTACGAAGAAGGGACACATCACGGCACCCAGCTCCAGATCTCCTGCATCCTGGGGCTCTGAGGCTGGAAACTGCAGCCAAGACTCAGGCCATTGGCCTGTACCACTTCCAAACCCAAGCAAAGAGAAGTCATCTGGTCTGGTGCTGTCTTTGCCACCCTCCTTGGCGCAATAGGTGGTATTGTTCTAGCAACATCAACAAGCATTTCCAAAGAGACATGCTGATGGCTGAAAATGCTATGGACAGAGCCTGTTCTTCACTGTGACAGATTGCCACAGGTCCATGATGACAATGAGGATGTGATAGCTGTAGTTCAATGCTTGAACAAGTGACTTGCATGCAAGTAGCACAGCTAGTGCACATGCACCTCCCAAAGCAATCCTCAAAAATGAAGTGACACTTGAAACCCACAAGACAAGTGGAAGGATTGACACACAGTTGAACAACAAGTTCCTTCAAAAATAAGCCCTATCTAGCAGGCTCAGTGAGCAGATCAGAGCAGAAACATGAAAACTGGCATTTAGGAGGCAGAAAAAGTCATTCCACAACAGAGAGACTTAATCTCGGCAGAGGAAATGAGTGTATGGGGTGTGCACTGCTCCATGTAACACAGGCTGTGCAAAGCATTGCTATAAAGTTTGCGCACATTGATGAGACAAAACACATTTCCAGTATTGAGCACTAGGACATAATGTGTGCCCATAGTTTGAACATATGTGAAAACAAATACTTGGAGCAGAGTCCTTTTCTTCTTCCCAGCACAACCTGAAAACACACTTTGAACAGCCGCTGTGAGCACATTTAGTGAATCAGTCTCCCCTATCAAGGCTTAGATGTAGTGTTTCCCAGACTGTAGTCTTCTGTCCTCTACATAGTCATACAGGCAGTCAAGCAAAGTAGATTTAGGGCTAGGTTTAGCAGCTAATGAAAAATGTTGTCACACACAATGTACAATAGTGCTCGACTTTTTGGACATTTTTCATGCATCATTCTGGCTTGTGAGCTGCAATCTGAAGACTGAGGGGTCTCCCAAGGCAAGAAGAAGGGATGAAGACAATGTTTCAAAACTGCTTAGAAGGCTGCAGAGGATTTGCTCCAAACGTTTACCTAAATTACATTTTTATCTATCTGGGATGCATTTACTTGGGCATTATGCTGTTCTCCATGCAAGCCCAAGACGTAGGTTTTAAACTATTGTTCCTTCTTCTTATTATGGTATCACACTGTGTTACCTGACTAAAATGAAGTCGCTTCATTCTCGCTTTGTTATGTCATGCCTACAGCTCAGTGTGGGGTGCTAGACCTTTTTTATTCTGAGATATTCCTAATAATTCCACAAACTTATCCCACTAAGAAGGCCGTATTTCACAGCAGAATTTGGTTGGAAAAGTACCACAGCAAAACGTGGGGCACTGTCATTCCCTATGAGAAGTGCTTTTGTGTCAGACTCAGTGTACGCACCAGCATAAGGAACCAGAGGGCATCCCAGATTTGTTGCACGAAACAAGCATCAGCCCTGAGCACGTGAAAACTCAGTCCCTACCACCTCCTCTCTGCTGGAACGGTTGTGGTTGGGAGCCGTTTACATATATTAAGTTTGCAATCAGCCCTATGTAAAATACCACCAGATTGTGGTCAGCGGTTATATGCAGACTTTGTCATTTTGCTTACTGACCACACGTTCCCATTGATCAATTCTAAATTGGATTATTGTTAGGTTTAAAAGCGCCTCAACAGCAGAAAGTGGCGGTGGTGGCTGGCAAAGCAGAGATAGATAGCAGAATAAACAGGGAAAGTGACAAGATTTCAGACTGAATTGATCACTGTCAGCGAGTTAGTGGTCAGCTGTCTGACCTTTGGTGCCCAAACCAAACATCAGAATAATGTTTAGACAAACACATTTGATTTTTGAGGTAATGGGTATGTCAACTAAATGACAAACCTTAGAAAGGTCAAAGGGATATCCATTTTTCAGACTTTTTTCAAGCATTAATCGTTCATTTGGGGAAGAGTGTCTTTCTAAGCTGGACAGAGAGAGAACTTCACTTTTGGGGGTGGGGCGGGGGGGGGGTGCTCATAGGCACTGAAAACTGTTTAGCCACAGTCACGAGCCCCATCAAACCCAGCCCGTCACTAACTCCTGCCATTCATAGCTGCATTGTGCTGTACACCTAACTACCCTAAGTGCAGCAGAGTTGGGATTTTGGGCTGTGAAGGAGGCCCAGCAGAGCTTTAATCCTCCCACCATTCACTGTAGCAAGTGTGGGAAAGACAGCCATGCTGACTGCCCAGGGGAGGCCTACTCCTTCCCACTGGCACTGAAAGATGCCCGTGGCACAGCACTGGTCAGCCCTGCGGCTGGGCTTCCCCAGTGCCTGCTGCATCAGCCCCTGCAGGCTGGTGGGCTCTCGTAGCCTTTGTCTCCTGTACAGTGAGGAGTAGTAAATGACAAATACTTTGATATGTTTAGAAGAGGTTAATAAATAAGGAAGCCTAAGAGGACTGGCATGTCTTTGTGGTTTCACAGTCTGAATCTGGTCTCTGCTGCTGCAGAAGGGACAATGCAGGGAGAGACGCAGAAATGCTGATGATAAACTAGGAAAAATGAAAAAAAAGAAAAGCTAATTCAAGCAACAGATTAAAGCCTTTGGGATTTATCATTACTGACTCTCTCTCAGACTGATGTTTAAACAGTCTCTACTTAGCTTTGTCTTCTTTTTCTCTAGATTATTTTTCTTGACAAGGTGTGAAAGTGGTGCGACATGTTCTTACAGAGAACACCAGCAAGGTCTTTTTCATGGTGTGTATATCAGAATCACTTGGGAAACAAACTGTTTTTTCCTCTTCTCAGCTGCTTTGCTCACACACACATCCTGCCCCCAAAAAAACATTTGTAATACCAACACTGTACTAAGGAAGGAAGAAGTGCTCAGGGACTGTAGAAAAGCAGCATGAAAAGGCAAGCAACTATGAATAAAGATCAGGAATAATTTTTCCTAACCCTGCCATGAATCCCCTCTCTGCTGTTCTCCACCTTTCACTTGTGCATGAAGACAGCATTATTTCTTTCACAGCACCAAAGGATCAGCAGCAGCTACCCCTCTTCTTTCATAGGATCACAGAATGCATTGGGTTGGAAGGGACCTCTGAAAAGGTCATCTAGTCCAACCCTCCTGCAGTAGGCAGGGACATCTTTAACTAGATCAGGTTGCTTAGAGCCCCATCAAGCCTGACCTTGAATGTCTTCAGGGATGGGGCCTCCACTACCTCACTGGACAACCTGTTCCAGTGTTTCACCATGCTCATAGTGCAGAACTTCTTCCTAATGTCTAATTTAAATCTAACCTGCTCTAGTTTAAAATCATTGCCCCTTGTCCTATCGCTACATGCACTTGTATCAGTCCCTCCCCAGCTCTGTGCCTGTTTTCCCTGTTCAACTCCCTGCTCTCAAGATTCACTCAGCATTACAGCAAAATGCAAGAAGGTTCCCAAAGCCACAAATTCATCCTTTTAAAGTTCAACTCCACCTATTTGGATGACAGTTCATGATAATGCAGGCAATACTCTTAAGATGAGAGTTACTCTGCTATGCACGGAAATCCACCACAGAATGTGTCTAACAGCACTCTTCCAACAGGTAGGATGACGAAAAGCAAATGTGAGCTGAAAGCAAGGGAAAAATTGGCATATCCTAACAGTATCCAAAATAGCAATTTAAATTCAGGCATATAATTTATGACTGCAAATGAGAAGGACTATTTTTCATTTCATATTCTTTATGCCTTGACATTTAGGTCTCTGTTCTAGCTGCTGTAGCTAACGAAGTTTCATAAAAGGATTGATCAAAAGTCAGAAATTTTGTTTAGCAAGATTTTCATCCAAAGTGGAAATATTACAGGACAGAAATATTATTTTCTCAGAAAACGGAAACTTTACAATAGAGTAGTTTAAAAGGCTATACAAGGTAATTTCTCACAATCTTGACAATCATTTTCATAACCATGAAATTCATCATAATTAATTTCACCTTCTTTAAAGCATAGTTCTCTGAAGTATATCAGTTTGGCAAAACATTTGTATCACCATTTTGCTCACATTAATAACTGGAAAGGAAAACAGTGTGGAGAATAAGAAGTTTCCCTGTTATTACTCCTACAGCCAAGTATTAGCTGAATTTATCTCAGAATAAGAAGGAAAGCAGATAGAAACACTCAGTAGGAGATTCAGTGACAGGCTGCAACTTTTATTTATATCATATATCCCTATATTTACAATTAGGTGTAGGTAGTGTCCACTGCAAGGATATATGAGCCCCCATGATAATTCACAATAGGCATTACACAGTGGTTTTTGTCCATTAAGGGACTGTGTTGGGAGAAGAGGTAGAGGATGCAGCTTACTGGATCTGAAGTTTTCCAGCAGTTTCACTAAAGCTCAGTTTCCAATAAAACCAGATGGACCCTTGAGATGGAATTCCATATTGACACCAAACTCAGATGATCACTGTTTAGACATGGCACGTGGCCCTGTCTCCAGGCTCATCTGTATCTTGGTTAAGCACTGAAGTGAAAGTTGCACTTTTTGCTGGCAATTTGAGACCACTGAGGAAGGAGTTTCCCCAGGTGCTTCATAGTCCCTGAGCTTTCCATCATGAAGCCTTGGTCACTGAGCTGCATGGTCTGGTGCCTGCAGGTGTCCTCCCTTGCCGAATTCTGGATCTGCATTTGACCACAGATGCTAAGGTGTCTGTCTGACCATCAGGAAACAATTTTACTGTCAGGGTGACCGAGGACCGGCACAGGTTGCCCAGGGAGGTTATGGAATCTCCCTCCCTGGGGATATTTAAAAGCTGTGTGATCATAATCCTGAGAAACCAGTTGTAGGTGGCCCTGCTTGAACAAAGATATTGGACCAGATGACCTCCAGAAGTCCCTTCCAACCTCGATCTTTCCCTGATTCTGTATCCAGAATACTGGTGAACTCTACTCAAGGCTAGAGCTCACCCCAAACTTTCTAACAATTCAATTGCAGGATTTTAACAAGAGTCTGCAACCTGGCCTCTGCAGTACAGTGCTGCTATGGAAACAGTTGACTCCACCATGGCTACGAATGTCACTTCCATCATCATACAATAGCCATCATCAGGACCATGACAAGCCAGACCATTAGTACCCCAAAACCTCTGGATCTGGAGCCCCCAGAAAGTTTGTTATTGTTTGAGATCAAACTGGCACTCTGACTTTTCAGGCCAGATTGGGCTAATCCTTGTCCATTACGCCAGCCTTTGAAAGTGACCGTGCAAATACACAGTCTCTGTATCGATTCTCATTACTTGTATCATGGCTGGTATGTAGCAAAGTATAGTGTAAACTGAGAAAAAATATTGATTTGAAGAAAGTTAATATTATTAAAAGGTAGTTGTATTAATCCCTTTCTTGAATTTTAGTTGAGGGTTTTCCTCTTAGAAAATCAATGAAACTAATAGTCTTGTTACAGCAGAAGCACTTGTTAGACTACTTTTTCATTCCAGCGCTTTTAAGTTATGTTAAAAGCAAAAGAGATGAAAGGCTATAAACTTATTGACTGGGACCTAGAAGACTTGAATGACTGAAAACATTGCGTTCATTGTCTTTTTGTCACTTTATCTGGCAGAGAAAAATTTTAATTAAATAGAATTTGAATTTTATCTGTTTTTTGTTTGCACCAACAAAAAAACCTTTTAGTATTTCAGGCAAAATCTCAACATCTTCATTTACTTCAATGATACCAAATCAGATTTGTGTAAGGACCCAAGTAACCCTCAAAAAGAGTCAACATTACACAAATGTACTTCTGCAAATGTCTGGCACATGGAAATAACTGAAAAGCAAATGTTTAATACTTCACTTTATAAATCAAGTTTTCTATCTCAACAATTGCTCTGATTTTTTCCATAATTCTTGTTGTGTATAAAGGAACAGCTCATTTCACCTTCTCATGAATGCATCCCTGCATAACTGACAAGACCAAAGCCAGGTACAGTTTCAGCTGAAAATCAAAATCTCCAGGTTTAGCAATAAGCCAGGTAACCCTACAGTGTTGTCAATAGAAGCTCTTAATGACCGATACCTATCTTGACTCCAACAAGGAACCTGTCCCCTTAGCTAAAAACTTATTTACCTCATCTTTAGACCTAGATTTTCCTCTACCTATTCTTAGCCAAAACATTTATAGACATAAGTAAATATATAAAGCAGGCATTATAAATATGTGCTAAAAGTAACTTTCACCTGAAATGTTGTACAAACAGAGGCAACTCTGGGTTCTGCCAGTCTCACCTTATGAGACAAGTACCACAGATGCAAGCATTTTATGTCACCCTTTCCCCTAGTGCTCCTACATACTCAGTTGTAGAAATTAACAGCAGAGGGCTGACATAGCTATGATTTTTCTAGTAGGACCTCTTTTGTTACAGGAAGATCATATGATCTGTAGGCAAAATGACATTATAAAGCTGACAACTAAAATAACTTGGTCATGGAGGGTACATACCGTGATCTTCACTAAGCACTGTGGTTGAAGTGTAAACTAATACAAAACATGAAGGAGATTTCTGAAGGTGTAAATAGATGTTAGCTGCCCAGGCCCAGTGAAAGGCTGTCTCCCTGTGGCTTTTGCTTGTCAGTGAAACCACAGTCTCCTTCTTTTTCCTTCGTAAGTCTCTGTCTGATGTCTCTAAATCTGTCGGGGCAATTATCTGCAGTCAGCTATACACTATCAACAGGAAATAAGTGTGACAAGAGGAACCCTACAGTAACATAATTTGGAGCCAGATGAGGCTTGACAATAGCCTGTCTCCCCTGCTCTTGAAAATCAGAGGTGTAATTGGCAGAACCACTTCCCTCATACCAATTTGTTAGCCAAGTGAATGATTTTCCCACGTGTATGTGCACTCTTAAGCACCGTACTCACTCTTACACTGAAAACTGGTCAGTTATTTTTGTAGCATAAGAAGGTGGTAAATGGCTCCTGATCTGAATCATCAATAATTAATTAAAAAATAATCTTAAAAAACCTTCTACATCCTGCAGTGCAAATGAAAGTGTTTCAAGATGTGGTAATTGCCTACAAATTAACTTGTAGTGAAGATGAAGAGGGAAATAGCCTACTGATCTTGTAGCACTGTTTTTTTGCAGTCACCTAATAGGAATATCTTGCGATGAGTTTGGTATGTAAATGTATCGCTATCAAAGCTGTACATACCAAATATATTCTACATCCAAACTAGTTTTCCTGAGGATTTGTTGGCACAGGAGGTGTTACAACCAGGGCAGTGTGTGACAGCCTGGGAGAGAGGGTAAGTGGCCATGCCTTTACAATACTGATTGCTTTGCAGGGCAAATAAAGCTGACATCCTTACACTAGAAAGGAAAGAAAGACCATAGACAACCATTTCCCCTACACTGTGGACCAAAAACTTAAACTGGAGGGATAATAAGGCAGTCTAACTTCTATGCCCAACATCATCTTGGTGGGAGCCATGTCCACTGCACAGTGTTGCCAAAAGCTCCAGTGTTTCCAAAAGAGTGATGCACCCATCCTTCTGTGAACACATATCCAGTCCCTTCTCAAGGAATGCATAAGCTTCAGGAGCATTCTTTCCATTTTTCATCTCTTTCTCCCCCTATGCGCACATTCAGCATCTTTGACTTTCTCACTTGGTTATTGAGCAGTGTCACTAGAGCACTCCTTGGGACAGCCAGCTGGAGGCCAGGTATAACACGGCACAGTTCTTATCTCCCACCCCCATCATGCTGAGGACACAAGGGATTAAGCACCACATCACAACACAGATACTTTTGGTAGCACGCTGGGTCCCTGAACCAATATATGTGGCACAGTCCAGCTTTGCACATACGCTTACGTTGTGACCCTTGCAAGCATCTGCAGGGCCTTGGGCAGGTGCACAGACCAGGTGCCCGAGAACCCCTTGGTGTACATTAGATGTGTTTCCAAGCAAACACACTCCCTGCATCCAGCAAAGCAACTCTCTACTGCCATAACACTGGCAGTGTAGGGAGATGAGGACAGAGGAGGATCAGTGACATGTCCATGAACTCAGAGATGAGATGATGCCTTCCTCCATCATCCTGTCCTGTCACATCCTGAGGAGCTCCACAAAACACTGACACAAAATCAAAGAGATTGGGCTTCTGGTGTGTAGAGATTTCACAGCTGTGCAACATCTTTGGCTGCTGTGCAATTAACCACTGCCAGAGCAGTGGCAGGATCAGAGCCATGGCCAGTGACAGGGTGCCCCAGCCCTGTTGCCCAGGTGCTCATACAGGTAGCCCCAGTTCTCATCTGTGACAGTCAGCTGATATGTGGTGCTTCTTTATTTTTAAGTAAATAGATTGAAAACACAAAACATGATTTGTGACCTAACTGTGCGTAGCTTTATTACTATCCCATGCCTGGTTCTAATAAAACACACTACTAACCCCCTTACTCTCTCCCCATCTTCCCCCCCTCTCTACCCCAAGTAATTAATTCCTTATGTCCAGTGATCAGACACAGTGGCCTTTGAAAAGAAAGATTTAGCAATATTAATAATGCTCAATTGCCCAATCTAGCAAAGGCTGTGTCTAGAGCTGGCTGGAATATTTTCAACAAAATGTCGTTTCATTAAAATATGTTGTTTATCAAAGTTGAAATATTCTGTGGAGGCATACTGGAGTTTTCTGGAGTCCAGTTTTTCTGACTAGAAGCAGAGGGAGGCCTGTACCAAAACCTGGAGCTTTTCAATCTGGAAATATTAATTTTTGACACCGTTCAAAACAGAAAAATGTTCTTAAAATTTTGTTTTCATTCCAGTGTAGAACAAAAAAATTTCTGGAACTTTAAGTTTCATGACACTGAATTTTTACTCTCTGGCCATCTCCAGCAAAAATTCTCTTCATGTGAGCTAATTCTGAATGAAACGTCTTTATTTCGTAGACTTTGGTCCTCTTCTCTATATGTGCATGTATGTGTGAATTCAGTTTACATTGTTTATGCTTTTGTTTGTTTAGGAAGCTGGTTTCTGAATCTGTTTATTATGGTCTTGCTGTGGATCTGCTATGAAAGACAGAATGACAGAAGAGCAGCACCTCTCCCAGGACTGGGTAAGAAAGAGAGGTTATTTAAGGCTTCTTGCCTACCAGTTTTCCCCTCTCTTGTTCCCTAGTGCTGTACTTATGATTCATACCTTGCATGAGCTTCACATGAGCAATTAGGCCATCTGAGGTTTTCTGCTACCTGTGACATGATCACTGTCTGAGTTAGGGATTTTGTATAACTTTCCTCAAAATACTATGATAGCTGAACTGATATAGAAGTAATTGGGCACAGACTGTGTCATTTTTTTAAGTTTCACATTTAGATGGTACGTGTTGATGGGTGATCATAGTTGCTTCTCCATTATGATCTGCTGCTTCCATTATTTGCAAAATACAATGTACTCAACAAAAACCAAAAAACCTGTTCTGTAATATGCAGAATATCTATGCGGTACCTGCAAAAGAAAAAATCACATAGCTCGGAAAGGGTAGAAATGATTATGGTTTAGGAAGGCCCATAAACCCTGTTGTTCTACTCAAGTCCTGCTG
>NW_010182140.1:58881-65169 GCF_000695765.1 Mesitornis unicolor
TACTGGACCAGTACCATATTACATTTTGTAAAATGGATAATACACAGACATCAGATATTTTTCAAGTTCCCATTTCTAGAAAGTATTTTAATACAGTGCTGGAAGTTAACATTCTCATAAGAAAATTATGTCATCAACTGGAAAAAAAAACAGTCAGGGAAAATAAAACATTTTAAAGAATTTCAGGAACTTCCTTTGCTCCTTGATGTCTTTGACCTTTACTTATGACTTAACAATCATAATTGTTTTAGATGTGTCCTTCCACCATGTTGCTCTTTGAAAGACTTATGCAAACCAAAGGGCAAACAGAGTAATATACCATGAAAGGAAGACCATGAAGTGCATTATTCACAATGCACTACCCAATACACAGTCTAAACAATAGATGTATTAAAGTATGTATTTCAAAAATTCTTCCTTTTTTTCCTATCATGATAGTGAATAAAAATTGACCTGGTAGAGGATTGGTTTTTCTATTTATGATGTCCCTTTCCAATGACCTCTGTTATGCATGACTGTAATATATACTTTGCTCCTTATCTGGAAGAATTACCTATAACAGCAGTGGTACAGCTCTTTAAGTTATTTCTGTTCTTTTAATCCTAACACAAGCTTCTCCCAGAGTATTTTCTAGGGTGGTTGTTCCTGTAATTGATATAGCAAAACTGTTTCTAGCACGTCTCAGAAGCCCTGACCAGCACTTTGGACAATATTTCAAACACCAAAGTCATCGAGGATGTAAAAAGGCTCGTTCCATCAGTACCAACAACCCCTCCTCACACTAACTCTATCATCACACATACAGTATCACACCAGAAGCACATTAGCAGTGGTAAGCACAGAGCAGCTCAGCAGTGTTTCCACTCACTGGGCTGGTGAGTGTCAGAGCTGGTTTCTGCGAACTCTCTGCTCAGTGCAGAGGCTTCAGAGGGCTGGAGAGAGGTTAGGGACCTCTCCGACATGCCTGCCCCTTTCTCACCCCAAACCCAGTTTCCTGCTTCTGTTTCAAACCACTGATCTTTGCGGGGTGACTCACTAAGTACGTGAAGACATACCTCTGCCAGTTTTCTGAGATGTTAAAGGCAGATTGAACCGTAACCCAGCTGTGGATGCTAGCCCTGAGCTGTGGGAAGCTTCTGGGTCTCACCTTGGCAGCCCAAGTCTTATCCTAAAAAAAGTTATATCAAACTCTGAAACAAAGTTACCTACCTCTTTTTTCCTTCTTCCTTTTCCTTTATGCCTTAAGGATTTCATTGACTTCGCTGTTCTTCCAAGGAAGTATTTGCTGCCTTTTTGTAGTTCTGGAAGAGGATTTGCCCTTGAAATTTTCCAGTCCTTACAAGATCATAAGGTTCTCATATTTCTTGTCTCCAGAAAATGTCAAAAGTGGTCTCTGAATGTAAATCATCCAGTAGCTCCAAACCAGAATGTTGGCTGTTGTAAGTGAAAGAAGAGCTAGCTGAGGGCAGATAAGCTGGGACTGGGGAGAGGGAGTATTTATTTAATACAGCATTGATGAATCTATCAGACACTCCAAAAAGGAGATAATAAAAAACATAATGCTCATAACATTTTATCTACAGCTCTCAAGACATTTCAAAAACCTTATTATTTCCATTTAACGATAGTGAATATGAAGAATAATGATGCTCAGTGTCTTTTCCATTGATACAACAGTGAAGACAGCAAGAGTTCCACATCGAGTTCACAGGATCTGCAATGGGCCAAGAGAGGGTTAGATCAGCGAATTATCCTCAAGAGATTTCCTTTGAGCAAAGAATTCCAGAAGAACTAACTCCTACAACTACTTTATGTAAAGAGTGTAACAGTGAGGAGAAGAGATTATGTTCAACTCATCCATTTTCCTGGGCACTATTCACTGGCTTGCAAAAGAGCTGTATGTTTAACTCCCATCTTGGATGGCTTCTGCAAACAGATGAGGCCTAAGATTAAAAGATTTGGAAACTCCTTTGCATTCTGTGCTGTACGAAAGAGAAGGCATTGTCTATACAAACTCCCCGGGACTCTACAGGCTGCACATCTGTGGGGGTTGTGATCTGTACAAAGCAAATAGCCTGTAGATCTCATCTTTATTAGCCCAGGTTTAATGGTCATCTGGTTTTGCCTTGTTGTCCCCTGAGACAACATCGTTGGGAACAAATCCTTTAAAGCTTTATTGGTTTTGTGTTTCCATTGTTTCCCTGTCATGGGTCTGCTAGGCAAAACTTTTCTTTGACAGTGGTTGCTTCTTTCTAAAAGCTTATGATTTCTCCTTTCTGGACCAGCAGGCTCCATCATAGTATTTCTCTCTTGTAATTGCCTTGGGCCAATTTCTTCTAAAAGAATTAAAAATGCAAATCTAATATCATAATTGTGTAATATGATAAGTCTGGCAGCTCAATCAATACTATCCCCCACTGTCAATAATACAGCTCCAATGCATGTTTGTCAGACCTGACCAATCTCACTTTATCACTGGCACTGTGGTCCTTCCACATCTATAAGATATGACATTTTATTAGTAGGTTCCTATCAATCAGATCTAATTTTTGCATCATAGAAATTCATTTTGTTGTCTTGCTGCCTGACGGCACTGTGGTTGCTCTTTGAGCCAGGCGTCAGAGGCTTGCAGACTTAGGCTTACCCAGGCTCCCGTATTACTAAGGACTCGGACTGACAATAGCACACTTGGGTGTCTTCATTTTCTAGCCACAAATGACATGGGGTTAGCAGCAAAGGACATGGCTGGTAACCACTGAGGAAAGAGAAATCTGTGGATCAATAAGAGAATGCCCACTGGTTCTTGTACTGTTGGGTGTATCTCTAAATTAAGGAAGATTTAAAGTGAGATAACTTTTCACCCCCTGCTGAGCCTACAGAACCCATTCTAGACAGTATTTTGTTACTCAATAATGCCTTCAAAGTAGAGTGTTTTTGAATATGTCAGAAGGGCTGCTGATCCAAAATGGAGGCAAACCAAAAGACACAATAATTACATTAACACAGACATAGTTTCTTCCCACCTAGCCACTACTTAGTAACTGAAAGCAAAAGGAAAATTTGCATTCTTTTAATATCCGCACCCGGACTCAATAAACCTACCTCTTTCTGCTTGGACATGCTTTTAAAATGCTACATCTGAGAAAGTTCCTTTAAAAAAAAATAGGTTTTAAAAAGGCTCCTTTAAAATGTTGCATTCTACTCTGCTTGGAGTTGCCCTTATGGTAATCTTTTAATGTCCCTTCAACTCTACTGACCTCTGTAGAATTGTCCTTGATCTCCTGTCTTGAGAACAAAAAACAGGTCTAATGGGCTTCAGCATGGACTACACTGGTAGAAAAGTAACTTCCAAGGCTGAGACAATCAATGATGGTGGTAGCATCTCTGTGATAACATTTAAGAAGATGAGTGGAGGGGATGGGGGAAATACGTGCAACACCAGCAGCAACTAGAAGAAAGGCTTGAGAATATGTGAGAGAAATAACTCTGCAGACATGAGGGCCAGTGAGGAAGGAGAGGGAGGCCGTGCTTCAGGTGCTGGAGCAGAGATCCTCATGGTGAGAACTATGGTGAGGCAGTCCTGAAGCCACAGAGATTAACGGTGGAGCAGAGATCCACCTACAGCCTGTGAAGAATTCCATACCAGAGCAGGTAGATAACGAAAGGAAGCTATGACACCATGAGAAGCCCTCCCTGGAGCAAGCTCCTGGCAGGACTTGTGGACTGATGGAGAGAGGACCCCACAGTGCAGCAAGGACTTGTGACCCTGTGGGAAATCCACACTTGAGCAGTCTGTTCCTGAAGTACTGCATCCCATGGAAAGGACTCACACTGGATCAGTTCATGCAGAACTGTAGCCTGGTGGAAGGATTCACATTGGAGAAGTTCATGGAGGACTGTGTCCTGTGGAAGGGTTGCCACACTGGAGCCGGGCAAGAGTGTGAAGAGTCCTTCTCCTGAGGAGGAAGAAGCAGCAGAAACAACATATGACGAACTGTCTGCAACCTCCATTCCCCATCCCTCTGCACCACTGGAGAGAGACAGTAGAGAAAGTGCGAGGGAGTTGATTCTGCCCCTCTACTCTGCTCTCGTGAGACTTCACCTGCAGTACTGCATCCAGTTCCGGGGTGCCAGATATTAAAAGGACATAGAGCTGTTGGAGCAGGTCCAGAGGAGGACCACGAAGATGATCAGAGAGCTGGATCACCTTCCCTACAAGGACAGACTGAGAGAGAGTTGGGGCTGTTCAGCCTGGAGAAGAGAAGGCTCTGAGGAGACCTTATTGTGGCCTTCCAGTTCCTGAAGGGAAGCTGGAGAGGGACTGTTTATAAGGGCAGGTAATGATAGAACAAGGGGCAATGGTTTTAAACTGGAAGAGGCTAGATTTAGATGAGATATTAGGAAGAAATTCTTTACTGTGAGAGTGGTGAGGCACTGGCACAGGTTGTCCAGGGAAGTTGTGGATGCCCCCTCCCTGGAAGTATTCAAGGCCAGGTTGGACAGGTCCTTGAGCAACCTGGTCTGGTGGGAGGTGTCCCTCCTCATGGCAGGGGATTGGACTGGATGAGCTTCAAGGTCCCTTCCAACCCAAACCATTCTATGATTCTATGATTCTATGAAAATCAGAAGTAAAGTTAAGCCTAGGAAGAAAGGAGGGATGGGGAGAAGGTGTTTTTGAGATTTGGGTTTATTTCTCGCCTAATCTGATGTGACTGGTAATAAATTAAATTAATTTTACCCAAGTCAAGTGTGTTTTGCCCATGATGGTAATTGATGAGTGATCTCTCCCTGTACCTCTCTCAACCCACCAGCCTTTTGTTATGTTTTCTCTTCCTTGTCCAGCTGAGGAAGGGGAGTGTTAGAGTGGCTTTGGTAGGCACCTGGCATGGTGTGAGCAACAGAAGGGTAGAGAAATCCAACTACCCTCCCTTCTTCTGGGAGGATGAGGATTGCACATAAAATTGTAAGCAAAAAGCCTAACTCTGGACATGAATGTTTCACTGTGTAAGAACAGTCCCTGAGCAAGGAAGGAAAAAAGAGACTAAAGCACAGATAACTGCATCCTGGAGGTCAGGAAGTATATGGATGAAGAGAAAGCTGCCAAAATCCTAGTTAAACTTTGTGAAGGAAAGGAGAACAGCAAAATCTTCTTCAGCTATATAAATAAGAGTGAAGGGTAGTGAGGAGAGGAAAAGGGCCTATTGCATGTTGAGGATGGATTAAGGACTAAAAGTAATGCAGATAAACTAAAAAAAACAACAAACAAACAAAAAAACACAAAAAAACCAAACACAAAAAAGCAATAAAAGAATAATTTGCTCCACATTCAGTAAGGATCATTGAATATAGAAAATTGGAAAATGAAGGATAACTAATGAGAAGGATTGTATAGGAAAAGAAGTGGCCACTCTTTGAAATGAAGGCAGGATACAAAGATCTTCACATTCTCCAACAGGAGACATTGCAATGTCCATTCCAGAACACAGCAGGAGGAGACAGGTGAAATTGCATGCAGTTGGACATTGTTAGGAAGGATTTTTAATAACCCTGTCAAATCAATGATCATAGAAAATCTTCAGAGAATAACAAATGCATCACTTGAGGAGTTTCCTCCTGACTTAGGTAACTCTGGGCTCCTTAGTCTGACTTGAGTAGCATGTAGAGCTTTAAAACAAATTTTGAAGGAAAGAATAATTAAAACCTTAGAAGAAAACAGAAAATGTTATTAAATCAACATGGCTTTTAAAAAGATAATAATTCCAGACATACCTTTCACATAATGTGATGACTGATTTATACATCTTTAAGTCAATGTAGTCAGCTGGATCTATTCATATTTCAGTAAAACATTTGCTTTGGTGTTGTGTGGGATCTTATTAGGTAATGGAAGTAGATAAAGGTTATTAGAAAACCATAAGAAACTAGTTAAAGAGAGATAACGATAAACTTTTCTGAAACGTCTGGATAGCTGGGAGGTTACTAGGGGTGTAACAGCAACCCAGCTTGGGTCAACCTTCTCTGCTATTCATAAATGACTGGTGTAAAATATAATGTGCTTGCTAGTAACACAGAGGTTAGAACATCCCCCAGGGAGAATTGGATTATCTTGATAGTAACTGTGTTAGAATGAAATTTAGTAATCAGATTTGTGAACCAAAATTAAAATTAGTAAGGACCAACAACAAGAATTTCTGCTAAGAATTAGGAGCTTATAATTTGGAAGAGACACAAGGTAAAAGATCTTGATATATTAATTACTGTTAATCACAAAGCTGATGGGTCTGTGGA
>NW_010182140.1:65200-94598 GCF_000695765.1 Mesitornis unicolor
TGTGATCCAAGTATCTAAAACAAATATCTTCTAAAGAAAGATCTAAATCATTTGTGGCACAATTTCGGACTTTCATTGTTTTATAATCTCTGATATCCTCTATGTAAGGCCCAAACACTGTAGCCATTACACATTACAGGACAGCTGAGAGGTGAGGCACAGTTTTCTTGACAGAGCCCTTCCTTTATTTGCCTTAATCTTGCATCTCTCCATCATTTGGAGGACTGTGTTCTGCAGTCTCCATCTGTAAATTCAGCAATAGCATTGCACTCCTCCTTTGTTTACTGCCTAACCCAGAATAAGCATAGAGATGTAGTTAATGGCTGATTTAATTTTCCTGTACCTCTGCAAGTGAAAACATAGTGCAGCAATGTCAAAAATCATCAAGACTATCATATCTTTCTACAAGGATACAAATAGGTCCTATTATTAATGTACACATATTAAAAATGGCTTTTCCCAAGGGGAAAGCACCACATGGTCATTAATATACTTGTGCTATCCGTTCTCTAGCAGACCACAGTCACGGTCAGTTAGCTGCAGATGAGCCTTCAAGTTTCCAGGCTAAACAGAAGACTTATGAGCTAAGAAGGAAGCTAAGAGTATGAAACACAGTAAATGAAGCAAAGCAAGGAAAGAACCAAACTCATTTACTGCCTTTTATCTTTTTACTTCACTATGTCTGAGATCTGGGTTGATATTATCCCTATGATGATATTGCTGCAACAGCCACATCAGCACAATGGTTCTAAACATCACAGCCATGACAACAATGAGAAATAGTGCTCATGGCCACTAGCAGGCCATCAGAGGGATATGTGGCTTTTAGACCTATAACTGTAAGTTGTCTTTATTCCTGACCATCGAGCGAAAAGGCAGTGCTGTTCATTTGGGGAAATGAGGGCAGGAGTTCAGAAGAACTCTTAACACAGAGTAAGATTTTCAAATTGTTTTTGCCTTGGGCTTTGCCTCTCATTACATTCCCTAAGAAATAGAGGGAACAGCACAACTATAGCCTGCAACATAGCCCCAGATGAGGGGGCTATAGAGTGCATGAGAGGGCTATGGAATGCATGCACACTATCTCTGATAGTGATGTCTGGTTGTAAAGTCAAGTTTAGATGAACTTGAAATATAAAAATAATCAGAAACCCCTAAAATGTAATTTCTTAAACCAGGCACAGTTTGAAGTTAAGGAAACCTTATTTCTATTGTAGTGGAATGGACAAATACATAATATTCTCCAAAGAAGGTGGCACTATTTATGTTCTCTGTTTAGGTTAAGGAAGCCTGGTTACTTGTTGTTTAGAAGTCAGTTAGCAGAAGGGTGGATAATTTGTAAACTGTTCATTTTTAGCAGCTTTTTGAACATTGCCTAGAAAAAAAAATGCCAAAGAGAGGGGAAAAAATCCAATCCAAGCAACTGCAGTGACCCCAGAATAGTTATTGAAGAAATACAACCAAACAATAATTTCTCGCAGCTTCTGGGTTACTATCAAAGATTGGCATTCAGTCACTTTGAAAGCAAGAAGTAGATGAGTCCTCAAGTTTGTGGTTGCTCTGGGAAGAATTCAGAGAATTCAGGATCTGAAGGTAAGACTGTCACACGTGCCAGTTACCATCACTCTCAGGACTTTCAACACTCCAGAATGTGCTGTTTAAGAAATACATCTAAGTAGCTGGAACACCTTCTGTAATACAGTTCTTTGCTTTCTAGGCTGTACACCTTTGCGGCACTTTAGTGTCTTGATCTCCTACAGTGATCTCCTCTTTCAGCCAAAACATGGGAAAAAGATACTCCTTCAATTCCACACTCGCTCAAGCTGTAAAATGACCTACACTCAAGAATAAATCCTTTCCTCTATGCCCCGACATGCTGGTGTCAGAGGTCAAGAAAACATACCAGAAAGTTTTGCTTTGGGCTGATTGAATAGTGTTTGGGATCAGCCCATCCACCATGTCAGTGCTCCTAAACAAACACACACAACCCGTCGTTGTTGAAGTCCATTTCTTGCATCATAGATATGGGAGGAGCACATTAAAGGATGAAGGGTTGCGGAGGGAGGATCATCTCTTCAAAGACATACTTGGTGCTGTACAAAGGCCAGCCTGAAAAGAGATATGGTTTTAGGGACTCTTGGATACCTCACCCATTTTCCAAAACATGGCAATGTTTTACAGTGAAATTTTACAATGTATGGCCATGTGTTGGTCAGCACAACAAGTTTTTATTATCTATAGCAAGGATGTTTTTCCCCTTATAAATGCCAGCTCCTTTCCAGAGAAGTCTACATACCACAAATTACTGAAAATGCTTAACTGTGCTTCTTGTGTTTTCCCTTGTTTTGCAATGGCTCGACTTTGCTCTACTGGTTATCAATAAAATCAAAGACCTAGATTTTTAAAGTCACTATGTAAAATAATTTTTACTTCTTTAAACAAACAGACAAGACTTGTGGAAGAGCTTTTTTTTAGATCACTCCTGAATGTTTGGCTTCAATCTCCTTGACTTGTATCTCTTCTATAGGAGAGCACTACCAACCCTGACAGCATTGATTTTTCCAATGTATGATTGCTAGTGAAATATTAATCCTTACTGATTTGAAATTCAGGATCAGATGCCTCTTAGATACTCTGCATATTTTGGGGATGGACAGTTTCATTTATCAGCTCTTCCAATTGCAGAATAATTAGAACTCCATCATGTTCCTTTTTTAAGATGTAGAGGTTTCCGTCAGATTACAGCCTCTGCAATCTTAAGAAGTGTTCTATACATTATGTTTACTAATTGATCAATTTATCCTCCTGTGAAGCTTTTTCATTCATTTCTCAGTAAATACATTGGAACAAAGACTTCCATCTTTCCACCCACTGAAATTTCACATTGATCTCTCTTCTTAACCCATGAAAGAAGTAACAAGAGCATAACAGATATTTCCACTGTTAAAACTAAAAGCTAGGAAATTATCACAAGCATTTGAAACAGAGCTGAGGTAGCTGGGAAGTGCCTTTTAAGGTAGGTCAGAATTTATGTTTAGAGATGATGAGTGAAACTTGAGTGAAACTTGTCACAAAACTGCTTTGTGAAAAGGACATGGTGATACAAAACACCACAAAGACACTTACTGTGGGAGACTGAAGGGAGTCCTGACTAGGTCGTCCTTTGTAAACTCAGAAATACACAGAAATATTGAAAAAAATAAGGATGGCTTATGTCTTCCATGCTAAGAAAAACATGTTGACATTCATCTGTCTCTGTGTCTGAGGCTTAATATTCAAGAAATGGACATCCTGACCCATGCAGATCAAGTGAAGTTTTGTTGATTAATACAGGAACATTGAAGGTTTTACCCACCTAATTTATTAACTCTACCTTAGAAAAATATGCAATAAGCTAGATTCTTCCACTCTGCCTCACAAGTCATGAAAGATTAATAACCCCATGCAGCGCTACAGGCTTGGGGATGAGTGGCTGGAAAGCTGCCATGCAGAAAAGGATCTGGGGGTATTGGTGGACAGCAGGATGACCATGAGCCAGCAATGTGCCCTTGCGGCCAAGAAGGCCAATGGCATCCTGGGGTGTATCAGAAGGGGTGTGGTTAGTAGGTCAAGAGAGGTTCTACTTCCCTTCTATTCTGCCCTGGTGAGACCACATTTGGAATATTGTGTTCAGTTCTGGGCCCTTCAGTTCAAGAAGGACAGGGAATTGCTTGAAAGAGTCCAGTGCAGAGCCACAAAGATGATGAAGGGAGTGGAGCATCTCCCTTATAAGGAGCAGCTGAGGGAGCTGGGTCTCTTTAGTTTGAAGAAGAGGAGACTGAGGGGTGACCCCATTCATGTTTATAAATTTGTAAAGGGCGAGTGTCAGGAGGAAGGAGCCAGGCTCTTCTCAGTGATGTCCAACAACAGGACCAGTGGCAATGGAAGCAAGCTGGAGCATAGGAGGTTCAATCTGAATATGAGGAAAAACTTTTTTACTGTGAAGGTTACAGAGCACTGGCACAGGCTGCCCAGAGAGGTTGTGAAGTCTCCTTCTCTGGAGACATTCAAAACCCGCCTGGACATGTTCCTGTGTGACCTAGTCTAGGTGATCCTGCTCTGGCAGTGGGGTTGGACTAGATGATCTTTCGAGGTCTCTTCCAACTTCTAAGATTCTGTGATTCTGTGATTTGCAGTGAAAGATTTGCAACGAAAGACTCTGTCCACGGAAAAGCAAAACCTTAAACAGTGTTTTTGGATCCTAAAAAGTGACAGCCCAAGGAAAGTTATACAGCATTGCAAGTCATTTTGAAGGGATGGATGTAAGTCTCACATCTTAACTTCTCCCAGATCTCCTGACTCTGATCATGCTAGGTGCAGTGTCTGCTTTTCTAGAGATAAGGTATTAACAGAATGCTTCCTCCTAGACCCTGACTCAAAAGTGCTGACACTTTTGGAAATCAGCACATCAGTCAGTAAGTAATGCTTGCTCTACCAAACCTGGAAGTTGTGGACACAGAGAAGGGGAAAGATGGGGAGGGATGGAGGAGATGAAGAGAATCTGTGGTTGACAGTGATAATAAACACAGGAGAAAAGAACAAAATCAGAGGAGGCAGTATGCAAAAAAGCGGAAGTTCAACACAGATTACATTCCTGTGAAGGAAGGTGTTCTCAACTTTGGATGGGGTTTTCAGTGTGAGGAAGAATGTTTATTTTGTCAACATATAGTGTCATGCCTCAGTGAGTTCTATATAGGGGTAATTACAGGATCCATGGGTTTTAGCAATATTTTCATTTGAAATTCATCATTCTTTAGTCCTTTTCAAACAAATATTAGTTTTCTTTTTTGTATATATTTTTTGGAAAGAAGCTGAATCTAGATTAAATTCATGAACAAAAATTCACGCAGTCCAAGCAGACAGGGATTTCCAGACCACGAGACCATGAGTCTGATCCAAATCTCTGAACTCTCTGGAACTTTCTTCTAGTCAAAGACTAGAAGAATTCACCAATAGCTGAAACTCTTACTCTGCTTCTAAACTTCACAGTGGTTATGCAAAAATTTTAGAGGATGAAAAATTGTATCTATGAATCAGATGCAAGTTATTGTTATTGACAAACACATAACTTCAACTATCTAATGCATTGTCTGAGTTTTTCTTGTTCTGTGTGCTGTACCTGTACATAGAGAATACCCATCAAAAAGGCTAATTTTAAAAATGAGTTGCCACTTTACTCTCCTTCTTACTTGTGCACAATTCCAGTAAGGACATAAAGTGTTTTAGGAAAAACCTTCCCAACAAATAGGACCAGTCTTTGTAAGCATCTTACAAGAATCAATTAATAAATGAGCCCATAATTTCAAATTTAAACTTTGATTTTCCGTGGAGACTAAAACCCCCCTCCCTTAGTTCCCTCTCCACATTGAAACTCCACCTAATGCTGACATTTCTATTGCTTTTCTGATTTATGCCACTTAAAAAAAAAAAATCACTAGAACAACAATCTGATTAAATTCAGCTCATTTGGATCCATCCAACATCTTCTGGATTTCCTCTAATAGAAAAATCCTGGTATCACTTTTCACGAAAAATCTTCCTTTTGTTCTTATTCTATTTCACATGTTTGCCTGTGTTTTTACTGACAAGATGTACCTTGTAGTGCTATGAAGTGCTCATTGCTTCTTGACAGCTAAGGTGAAAATGAAATTTGCATTGTATCCACATTTTTCTTCCATAGTCTCTCTTCCCCCAGCAAATATTCTCAGAGCAGTGGTTCTGATCACTAGGCACGTAAAATCTAGCTAATCTGCCTGAGTGTCAAACAAGCATTTGCAGTCTTAAGTGGCATTTAATTACTATTTCCATAACACATATTTCCTGAAAGCTGAGTAATTAAAATCATGAATACATATATTTTATCACAAAAAACTCCTTTTTTACATTGACTAGTACCAACAGACAATCAGAAAGCTTTTAATTCTTGTGTAGAAGATGAACCCTTGAAGAGATCTTAGGCTGAGTAACAGATCGCTTTTAAAAATTGAGACTAATATGATAGCCTTGCACACTAAACAGTGCAGTGGTTTCAGATGTGGTTTCAGATGTGGTTCAAGACACCCTGAGGAGCAAGGTCAGTGTAGGAGATCCTGCAGAAAGACTGAGGTGGCATTACACCCCTGCACACCTCTACACAGGTGGACACCAAGGTGGTGGAGACTCCTCTCCACAAGGTCTCTGTGCCATCAGCAATGTACTCTCAATAAATGTTGTGGTTTTCAGCCATCGACTATTGTATTGAATTCATATAATTTGAATTCTGTGAAACATTTATCTTAATGTCTGTCCATATATATCTCATTAAACAAGTAAATGTAGAAGTGTCAGGTTCCTGAATCAACCAGTAACGATGTCAGCACCACTTCAGGAATTTAATGCTAATTTTTTTCCCTATAAAAATGTTATGTGTTCAGAGACTATATATTCTAGACATATAAAGAAGAAAGTAATCCTTATATTACTATGACAGAATAGTTGCTTGCCTACTAGACAATTCTTTATAAAGAATACTTGGGAATATATGCCTAATTTTTTTCATTCAGACACATATATTTGATGTTAAATCTTCCTTCTCACTGACATTTTCCACTATAGAAGGCTTCATGATGAACACAGTCAGAAAAAAACTCTAATTTGGGCATTAAGTGCTTTCACCTTTCCAACCAGATAGATTCTGCATGAACATAACTAGGTACCTAAGGATACAGAAGGATTTAGTGTCCTATTTATGAAGGAAACTAGGATCCTAGGTTCTAGGATTATAGAAGTTACCATGCAAGAGGAGTTCAGTAATACAGTGATTGCCTAATGTGCAACAACAGTGCAGGGACCCTGGAGTTGAACCCCTCGCACTAATACCACCAGTTACTGCAGCTGAGGGCTGCATAGATGGGCCAACTCAGACCCAGCGGGGATGGGCTTTTGGGGTGCTGGGCCCAAGCTGGTTGCTGTCTGCAGGCATAGTGGATGTCACTGATGCCATCCCTATGCAAGTCTCTGAATGAGAATGTACTGTTCTGTGTAGGAGGTCTAATTCAAAACATCACAGCTTTACTAAGGAAAACTATTTCTGTTCTCTAGAAACAGGAGTGATGCACACTTCTGAGAGGTTCAAAGGCCAGGTAAAGAAACACTGGCTCCCAGGCAGCCAGAGGAAAGAAAACCAGTGGAGGATCCTGCCACCAGTTCTAGGGGAAAGAAATCTGATTGCAAAAGCACTGCTGGGGTCTGAGGGAGCTTTCCTTTATCTGACCCTCAGCCAGAAACCTCCTGACTGCTTTGTCTTAATGTAGAGGCAGTGGAGACAATGCATCATTCATTATGTCATTTTGGTGTTTGGCTTTTTAAAATATTAATGAACAGTCTAGGCCTTCCTTTTGCTGACCACTGAAAACAACCCCATTCCCCTGAGTAAACCAAGGCTGATTCTTTAAGCCTGTGATTGAAATTCAGTCAAACCTCTGGGTGAATGGAAATCATTTGTTGTGTGACAGTGACATGCGGTAGCTCCTTTTTGTTTGCAAGAGTGCTCAGGGATTCTGCGTCTATTTATTGTCATCAGCTGAGAACTCAGTATTGATGGTTACCCAAAACTCTGTGGCTTTGGAGAGGGGAGATTGTACCACAGCTGCAAATTTGGCAGGGACAACCTCCAAACCTGATCAAGAAGTATTTTGTTGGATTCTATTCAACACACTCTGCGCAAAACAGGGCAACCCCAGCTGCTTTCTCTGGAATGGGGGAGGCATGGCCAGGATTATCCCAGATGATGGAAGAATGGAAGCATTGCCTTATCTATCCATTCTCTCTGATGTCCTTCTATAAGAGGAATACAAGATGTCAAGCTAAGATGAACTGTTGCTCCGACTCACTATGACAGTGATGATGTTCTGAGGAACAAGTCAAGAGATAGGGAGGTGGGAAATGAACTGCCTGAAATAAACTGTTATGTAGAACACAGAGCAACTTTTTTGCATGGCTCTTTTCACCCATCACTGTCTAGCCAACACAGTATGAAACACCAAGCAGATGATGCTATGGAGAAGATCAGCTAGGAGTAAAGGCACTTTGCTGTCATCTGTTTCAGTTTTTAGGCTGTCTTTCAGATGATGTTTTGGTTTCTTGCCTCCTCTGTTACCAAGAAGCACAGTGTTTGACATGCCCAGTGACATGCCCTTCCAAAAAAAATCTGAAGATCAGATTTATTTCTTAAGGCACCCCGAACAGACAATTTATTTTCTTTGTGGAACTGTTTTACTCCTGCTGTGCACACACTGGACTTGTTACTTTGGAGCGCCTCACTCAGCTTTCTGTTCCAGCAGCCTTAGTAGACCCTACCTAGACAGGCTGTACTAAACACAGTACACCCACATAGAGACAAAAAGCAATTCCTGACTCAATGAATTCAAAACATCAGCCTGTTGTGAGAGAGAAAGCAGGCAAAGCAAACAGGAGTAAAACAAAGTAAAAGAAGAAAAAGCAAACTGTTGGTGAAACAATTAGTAGAGTAGCACGGTATGTTGCAATCTTAGCATAACCTCATTGGTCTTCTTAAAAATAGTCATATCATTTTCTGCAAAGGTGATGCAAAACCTTAGACAGATGCCAGAATGAAGATATTTCCTTGGAAAGACTTGACTGTGGTACAACTTTTCCTCATTTAATGGTAATTGCCTTGCAGGATCTTTCTATGGAAAAATGATTTCCTGCTAGAAAGCCCAGTAAGACATTCACCAGGACTGAGTCTGTTAAGAAATCCAACACCGTCTTTTTCTCTTGCATAAATATATTTTCCAAGTTTTAAAACATAAATAAATTAATGATGTGAGCTCCTTATTTACAGCTGAGACTGTTTGTGTCCTTGAGTCCCATAGAGGTTAACCTACTCTGATTAACTTTCCCATGTTATTCCATTAAATAAAAACAGTTTTGACACCCAGAGACTAAAGCATCCTAGAGATAATACAATAACGTTATGCAATCATTCCAAATTGAATTGCAATAATTCATTTAGGTGACCATACATATTTGTTATGTGTAATATGAAACATTGCAAAATGAAATCAATATAAATGTTTCTTGTTAATGAAGATATACTGTGCTGTTATGTGTGGGGTTTGGACTCCATATCACAGAAATCTTATTTGTATTCTAGATTCCAGGGTATCATACCAGTTAAAAATTATGAAAACCTTATTTTAGAATGATATGGCTGGACAGCTGGAAAATTATATAATACATTTTTTTCCATGCCTTGTTCATTACAAATGGAAGACCAGACCAGCTAACATCACAAGGAGTTTGGTTGTTTTCTTCAACAACATGACAGACTTCACCCTAAGGTTTTTAAGGATTGCTATTAGATTCTCAATTAAATTTATACAGCTGACATGGGTGTTCTGTTTTTGAAAGTTGTGATGGAAGGATACCCATTCTGAATAATAACTTTTAAAAAAAATATACCTTACCAATATTTGTGATGCTCGTTAGTGCTTATGAAAGACAAACACAGTATTATGTGTATGAATCCCCTATTTATCCTCCACATGCTGCTGTGCAAAGCTCTGGTCGAGAAAAATCAGATCAAAAAGATCTCTGTCCCTCTCTCACTAATGGTTTCTAGTGTTCCTGGCTCTTATAAAAGCCATACAAAGAGGTAAAACCCACTCCTCCTACTGTGAACTCTCACTGCCTGCTTGTTTGCACACACAAGTTTACCTTGGTGTACAGAAAAGACCTCTGCTTCTTTGCATTTATCTTTAAAGGGTGGAGGTCAAATTACTCCTCGTGTATAGGCAGTGCACAGGAGATTGAAGACTCTGACGACACCAGCTTCAGGCTCAGCCACGCTGATGCAGAGCTGTGCCCAAGGTTGTTAAACTCAGCATGAACTAAACCTGAGCTTATTACCCAGCAAGGCCCCCTTGACAAGTTGCCTGCATTACCAGGTCTTAACTGTATGTCAGACAGACCAGAGTGAAATGCAGTTGTGTTTCTTTTAGTGCCCAAGCTGTTCCATTTCAAACTACTTTGAATAATGCTATGTTGTAGTACCAATGTATCCAGCATCTTTAGCATAGCCTATTTCTGCTTGTATGATCTTTGCTTCAAAGAGTCTTTGAGGCAAAAATCCAATGGATTAGTAGACCAACATAAAGGGGACCTTTGGAAAGAAAATAATAAAAAATAAAGAGAAAATGAAAAAAAAGACAAAAGCCCAAACAACTGCGGACACAGCAGAATATTTAACAGCATACATTGCAAGCTGTCATCCATTTTCTTATTAGAAGCATAAGATGCCTTCGTAGTCATTTCAAATATTTAGACAGCATCAAATTTACCATAAATTGGCTGAGGAAGGCTCCTTAAAACCCTAAGCAGAAACTTGTAATAAGTTCAGCCAAGACAACACTGGAGGGAAAGCTGAGGCAAAGATTGGTAGGCAGTTTAAATTGCACACAAGACATCTCTGAATGTAATGGAGAGCTATGGACACAGTGATTAAAGGAGGCTGAACTTTTTGACCTAGAAAATCAAATTGGTGACAACTCAGTATGTTAAACTACATTAAAATTTATGACATTGAAGAAGAGGATCAATGTGTGTGTGTGTGTTGTCTGTGTGTGTGTGTGAAGCCTGAATTAGGAGATCTCCAGAGCAGGGAAAGCAATCACCTGCAGGATTTTCAAGCATCTGAAGAAGCAAAGGTTCCACATTCATTTACTGACCTCAGGATGATGCAAAGGTCTGTTTGAAAGGAAGAGGGAAATAGACACAATGCCTTGAAAAAGAAAAGTGTAAATGGTCATTAGAAGAAAATATCTGAAGAAGTTTCACAAAGTAGCCACAATGGTTTTTCTGACTCGGGCAAATGAGCCTGTGACAGCAGTAATCTCTGGCTAGGGAACAGAGTGCTGTAAACTCAAACATAGTTCAAGTGTCAAGCAGGGGTTTGTGCAGTGCAAAACAAATTTACTGTAGAGCTAAAAACTTATGATGAGAAAGCAGTGCATTACAGCACACTTTCTTAAAGCAGACTGTTCAATTTCAATAATGATTTCTGAAATTAAAAGGATGCTGTCACGGTAAAGTCACCTTTTAGAATAAGAAACACAAATCAAATTGCTAATAGCAATCCTTTTTATTTCAGAAGTGGACATTAAAAACAACTTATTTTTCAGTGGTTTTACCTTTAGCTTGCATTTTCATATCTTTCAGCCCGAGCTAACTGTTTTATTTCTGTTTATAATCAACTTGATGTTTTTTTCTAATGAAAATAAAGAAACTCTCATAACACATCCTAATGTCATTTGCATTTCCAAGGGAAGCAAAACCATAAGCAAAATGAAGGGAGTGACTCTTCTTTGTACCACTCTGATAGTGCTCTAAAACTACTTCTCCTTAGCTCCATTTTGTAAATCAAAAAAAGAAGGAAACTAATATAAGGAAGACACAAACCCAAATCAAGCCAGCAAGTAGCATAACTGCTTGGAAGTTACATGACACAGAAATAGTTACATATACTCAAAGGGCTAATTCTATCTGCTCTTTAGTAGCCACAGATGGGTACTGGAATTAATAACTGTCCTTTACTTATCACCTTGGTCACCACTGTTGTCATGGTTTAGGCCCAGTGCATAACTGAGCACCATGATGCCCCAGAAAAGGGCTAGTCAAAATAAGGACTGGGAGGGCTTCTCACCACTTAAACAGGTCACAGGCAAAAGACAGACTCATCATAAGGAATAAAAAAACCAAAATTTTAATTTGTTACCAACATCAGAACAATGGGAGATACAACCAGATCATAAAATCAAAACACCTTCCCCACACCCCTCCCATCTTCCCAGGCTCAGCTTTTGTTCCCGGTTCCTTCACCTTCCCCCTCCCCCTTTGCCTTGAGGTGAAGGGGGATGGGAGTGGGGGTTGCAGTCGGTTTTTCTGCCACATGCTTCTCAGGAGTAGAAAAAAAAACCTCAGCCCAGTGCCTCTCTCTGCTTCCACGTGGCTCCCTTTCCATAGGGGAAAAAGTCCTCAAAAGTCCAGTATGGGTCTGCCCACAGCTGTAGTTTCCCTCACACACAAAACTGCTTCAGCCCAAGTCCACAAAACTCCAATCTGGGTTTGCCCATGGTCACAGTTCCCTCACACACGACCAGTTGACCCGGCTCTCGCCACGGGTTCTGCATCCTCCTCCTCCTCCCTCTCCTTTCTTTGCTTCAAACAGCCCTTGGTGTTCTTCAAAGTTGTTCTCCTCGGGCCCCACTCCTTTCTCCGCTGCAGGCCTCTTCTGATGGTTATGGAGATCCCGGCTCTCTCTCTCTTTTTTTTCGGGCTGAAGCTGCAGCAGGGCTTAAGCTTAAGTTGTCGTCAGGGCCAGCCAAGCCCAGCCAGGCAAGGCCGGGGCCACCCCACCTGCACCTGGGGCTGCGCTGGTCCGGGCCGGTGCCAGAGAGAGAGAGAGGCATGCCCTGCACCCCCCTTAAATACATGAATTCGCAGGGGCGCTGATTGGCTTGGCCCAGGTCAGAGGTGGGTCTGACAAAGGAAAAGGGGGAGCTTTTCAGGTAGCTTCTTAAAGGGCCATCTCCATAGCCCTTCCCCCGTTACCAAAAACACAACCAAAAACCCCTCACAGAAAACCCAATACAACTGTAAAGTCACGAACATAAAACACAGCAGCAGTCTCTGTCAAACAAGGTTTCTACTTGCAGAATTTACGTGTATTTTGTCCTTTGTCCAAAAGTTAAGATCTTCAAGAACCTTTGTTCACTTACAGGATATCTCTCTCTCGGAAAAAAAAAAAAAGTATTGAAAGATGAGGTATTCACCATACTTTTAAGGGAGTGTCTCCAAAAAATTCTTGGGTATCTCATTAAATACTTACATGTATGTCAAGTGCATGACAACAGTAACCCCACATTGGCAAAACAGACGGTTATTACTTGGTAGGAATAATTCTGGGAGGTTACTCTGACTGCAATTTGACACTTGGGTTAGAGGTGGGCCTCCTTTCACAGCTCCTTCCTTCTCAGGGCAGTCACATCTTTACACGAGAAACAGGCTTTGAAATCTACCAGTGCGACTCACTGCTCTTTTACCCCTAGTCCCCATGTACATCCACTTCCACAGCAAAGAGATGAGGTCTACAGCATTTTCATGCTTTCCAGTTCTGATTCCTACACCAGCCTTCTGTGAAAGCTAGTCAGTACTACCTTGGCAAGAGTGACCCTGATAGCAAAGTTGATGTGTTTAACAAGCAATAAATTGAGAGTTTAAGCTGATTTGAATGAATATGATCGTATTTAAATGGCACCTTTGCAGTGCTGAAGGAATCTCTCATAATGATGAATGAAAATTCAATAAAGATTTAAGAGCCAGAAAGGGAGAGTGTGTATGACTGCAGTATTTACATGCAACTGGCCTTCTACCCTATGTGCATCCCAGTTGCATGTGGATCGAGATGAAAGCTGAGGCAGGTATTGGAAAGCTGCAATCAAGGGACAGCCTGGCAGTGTGCAGTGGGTGAGGGAATTTGGTAGTTTGTTACAGAGACTCATTTAGAAAGATGACCGCACTATGCAAGGAGATTGGAACTGGTTCTAGAGCGAAGAGTACTTGAGCCACCGTAAGTTGTAAAATGGGTCTGGATTTTTCTAGGTAAGTACATTCCCTTTGTGCACCCACTGCAGGATGATGGCTATGCTGAGATTATATATAGAAAAGGTAGAGCTCCTGATGTAAGAGAAATGCTCTCTAGTTCCTGCCCATTTCCACAGGAGATGTCAACTCTCGTAACACTTAATGCAAAGGTACAGATGAAGATCTGTTCTCACCCCAGCTTTTGTAAGTGAAGCCATTACAACAGTATTCCCCAGCCGCATGGTGACAAGAATACTAAAACAGGGTTTGCAATATTAAGCTCATTAATTAATCTGAGGGGACAGATCATACAAAAAACTCCTTCTATTGTGTCTTCATCCTCCTTATAAGATAAATTTCTTCCACACAGAAGAAACTTCCTCTCAAAATGTTTTTACTTTCTCTCAGCTCTGCTCAAATATTTTCCTTTCCTATCAGTAAGATGTTTCTAACTTAGTGTGCACTAGTGAAACCTAGTTCTTGACCACTGGTTCCCGTACTTCCCCCTCTCTTGATTCTTCCTCACAACCATCAGTCCAACTTTGGACTTGTGATCACAGAATCACAGAATCTTAGGAGTTGGAAGCAACCTCAAAAGATCATCTAGTCCAACCCCCCTGCCAGAGAAGGATCACCTAGACTAGGTTGCACAGGAACGCATCCAGGTGGGTTTTGAATGTCTCCAGAGAAGAAGACTTCACAACCTCTCTGGGCAGCCTGTTCCAGTGCTCCGTCACCCTTACAGTAAAAAAGTTTTTCCTCATGTTCAGATGGAACCTCCTATGCTCCAGCTTGCACCCATTGCCCCTTGTCCTGTCATTGGCTGTCACAGAGAAGAGCCTGGCTCCTTCCTCCTGACACTTGCCCTTTACAAATTTATAGACATTAATGAGGTCACCCCTCAGTCTCCTCTTCTTCAAGCTAAAGTCACCCAGCTCCCTCAGCTGCTCCTCATAAGGGAGGATCTTCATTTCATTTCTCTCTCTGCTTCATCCACACTCAAAACCAGATCAGGGTGATCAAAGGAAACCCTGCACTCTCTTTTTGGTTCTGCCTGTGCCGAAGAGCCGAGCTGGCCCTCGGCCACCAGCCCCGGTACCAGCTGGGGGCCGCCCAATGCGGCTGTTGCGGGTGGGAGCTGTCCACCGGGAGGCCGGTGCTGAAGGCGCTCCCCCCAAACCCGCGCTGAGGCCTCTAGGGGGGAATGGCCTCCGCAGGCCATGCCGTTTCGCTGCAGCTTTCTAGGGCCAAAATGTTGGCCCCTCCAAAATGTTGCCTGTAAAATAGGTGTAGAAATGGTTCTCCAGTCCTTCACTTGTTTCCCCAAAATTTCAGAAACTTTTCTTCTAATCGAAAATGAGGAAAAACTTACCCCTACAGTTCTGCCATCTGCACTATGAGGCTTTCTTAATTTAGACATAATCTCTAACTCCTCATCATCCCTTTACATGTCCTTAGTTTGTTGGGAATTTTTAAGAAACTCAGATGTGTCTTGTCATCAGATGATTGCATGACAGCTCTTTCCATGGAGTTAGTTTTTGCTAAGAAAATGTAAATGGAAATGTTCATTCTTCCTTGTCTGTGACTGACACACAGACAGTCTTTCCTTCTCTATTCCTCTTAACTGTGTATTCTCTGCTCAGATCTTAATGCAAGGAAAAATTATATTGGATTGTTCTATCAGTAACTCTTTCTGACCTCTGAGACATCTATGAGCCGACAAACTGGGATGTTCTGATGACTGAACATGTCTGGCATTAAATCTCTCCCTTTCCCCTCCATAACTTTCCATGCCAAATGGTCTACACAAAGCTTAACTAGTGTTCCAATTTCATGGCTGAGATCTAAAGATCCAGTGAAAAGACAACTCTTCTGCCCAGTATGTTATTTCTCTTTACAAGTAGCGTCAAAGTTATAACATTTATTTTATTTTTAATTGTTATCCACTTCGGGCACTGATGTGAAGTCCTGCAGTGAATCATTGTTTGGATAGTTAAGGATCTACCTAGCACCATGTTGTAAATACTACGACTAAGATCTAACAGAATGGCCAAGCTGGATCATGCTGTTACTTTTTTTACTTTACTTAGGTCACTGACAGGGGATTAGGTGTTTCTCACTATAATAGCTGCTCCACTCATGTAGACTAGAATAGCTGACTAGGTAAGTCATAACAAAAGTAGATCAAAGAAACCACATATCTGCTTCTTTCTTCTCTCATTCTTTTATTTTTTGTTTGTTTGCGTTTTTTTTTCTCCTATTGATTTGCATTATGGTCAAATATTAAAATGTCATCTAATTCCTTTCAGTTTTTTTTTGCAAAGTCATCTGCTGCTGCTTTTGGTGACACTGTTCCTCAGCCACATTACTTCCTTAAGTAGAAAAGGTGGGCAGAAATACTTTTCTCCTCAGGATTTATAAGTAATTGATCCATGTTCAGCTACAGCAACTTCCAATACTTTTGCTCTCCAGTGTGTTTCTTTTTCCTACTACATTCTTCAGGACAGTCTTTTCACATGGGGATCTTCTATTGAATTCTTTGGGGTCATTGCTGGAAAAAAATTAGAGTGTAGGCACTCAATAACAACCTTGGGAGTTTGTCTTGTATTTGCAGGAAGGGAGGTTCTTCTTGTTAATTTATCCTACATATAAATTGCAAAAATACTATTCTTTTAAATTTGTAAGAGTCTTTGAAAAGTATAGCACTTTCTACACATCCTTTCAACGTAGCTTAAGTACACAGAAAATATATTGACTATTTCTCATTTTTATTTTACCCATATTTTTTAAGACAAAAATCTAAGCTTTTATCTTTAGAAAAAGTTTCAGACAGGATGGCATTATTCTTAAGAGAAGACATTCTGAAAAGGAAGAGCAGACTTGAAGACAAATCTGAAAGGGAAGGCAATACGAATAATCCTTGATCAATCTTCCTGAAATTTTAAACTGCTCCAGAACAGGAAGGAAGTTCTCATACATAGTTCCTCCCCTCTTTTTAAAGTTCAGTAGTTTCAGTGAGGAGCTCTCAGTGCTCAAGGTTAGATCAATGTATCCAGTGCTTCAGTATATTGAAACTACACTGCCTAAATTGTTCCAAACTTTTTGGTAAGTCTTCACATAATCTACAAGAAAATTAAATTCTTCCCTCATCTACTCTATGAACAAGTCCAGAGTGTTAATTAGCCAAGATCCAGCTATTCTAAAACAGATGTAGGGAGATTCTGCATTTGATGGTAGACAGAATGAGTCATTTGCTTGACTCATGAAGTGTACCCCTATTAAGTAATGCCAACTAAAACTACACAGCTGGCGAGTAATCAGTGGAGGTCTAGGTTACAAATTTAGCTAAGAGGACTTTCAATCTTATGAAAACATCACTGCCTAAAAATAACTAACACCAAGAGAAATGCATGATTAAATTTTGGAAAGGTATTTCTCACCTCAGAAGCCTGGAGGTTCAGGCATTTTATTAACTTCTACCCACAGAAGCAAAATCTCTTCCAACAGCAACATCAGTCTTCACAGTAGACAATAAAAGGAAGGAGACTTTTAGCCAAACAATTTTTACTCAAAGTTTACCTATAATATTGCAGCATATGTTTTAAAATGTGGTTCCACAACCCTCCCTTCAGGGTTCCTATCAGTGTCATGAGGAACCCTGTTGGAGATATGAACAGAGATTAAGGCTTGAAAGCTATACATAAAGCTAGACTGTCCTTTCTCCTGTGTACCTATGGCTGATATGTGCATGAGTAGCAGAATCTTTGAAACTCACAGACAAATTAATGCTCTCTGGAGAAAAGGAGGATCAAGAATATAACTTTGTTTTGAATGGGTAAAGTACTTTTACTAGAGTCTGTTTGTGTTGCATTATTCAGGATTCTGCTTCAAGGCAGATTCAAGGCCAAAATAGGTAAAACACTGGAAACAGGAGGAAAAAGATGTATACCCTGTTATGTGCCTCTCAGCCTCATAGTAATAATGGAGATAGTCTCTAAAGGGTGTGATGGGTGTCTCTACAGCTGGGACTTTTGCTACAGAGCAAGCCATTTTCTCTCAGTTTTGCATCTTCTCTTTCTTAAAATTGAGTCTCCCTCACACAAATTATTTCCAGGAACCACAATAGTGGCCACAAAGTTTCTACATAGGATGCCTTTGTGAAATGCCTTTAAAAGAAACAGTCTTCTTGTTTAAGGACACAAAAGAAGAGGTGGTAGAACAAGAAAATGAACCCATGTCTTTGCAAGTGCCTTAGCAACAAGATAGAAGGAATCATCCTTATCTCAACATGAAATAGCATGAAGGAACAGCATAAAAATGATCATAAGGAGTGAAAATACATTTATTTTATGGTGATTAATTTTATCTTGATTCCAGATAAACTGGCTGAAGGGCACAACTCGAAGGGTTGTAGTGAATAAGACCACATTTGACTGGAGACCAGTCCTCAAGGTTCAATTCTAGGGCCAGTTTTGTCCAATATATTTATCAACGGTCTGGATGCAGGAGTTGAATGCACCATTGGCAAATTTGCTGATGAAGCCAAACTGAGAGGTGCTGTTGACTTTCTTGAGAAACAAGATGCCTTGCAGAGGGTCTAGATAGATTGGAGCATTGGGCAATGGTTAATGGGATGAAATTTAACAAGTCCAAATGCTGGATTCTTCACCTAGGGTGGAGTAACACCAGGCACAAGTATAAACTGGGAGAGGCTTGCCTGGAAAGCAGCCCTGCAGAAAGGGATCTGAGAGTGCTGGTTGATGCTAAGCTCAATACGAGTCAACAGTGTGCTCTGGCAGCCAAGAGGGCAAACCACATCCTGAGGTGCACCAAACACGGCATAACCACCCCATCAAAAGAGATGATTATCCCACTGTATCCAGCATTGGTGCAGCCTCACCTTGAGTAGTGGATGCAGTTCTGGACCCCACAATTTAAGAAGGATGTGAAGGTCCTTGAATGCATCCAGAGGAGGGCAACAAAGCTGGTGAAAGGACTGCAAGGCATAGTCTGTGAGGAGTGGTTAAGAAATATGTCTTTGTCTAGTTTAGAGAAAAGGATGCTGAGGAGCAACCTCTCTACAGCTTTCTAAGGAGGGGAATTGGAAGGAGGTGCTGATCTCTTCTTCCTGGTATCTAGTGATAGGATGTGTGGAAATGGTTCAAAGCTACACCAGGAGTGGTTTAGCCTGGACTTTAGGAAGCATTTCTGTACCAAGAGGGTGGTCAAACTCTGGAACAGGCTTCCTAGAGATGTAGTCAATCCCCCAAGCCTGTCAGTGTTTAAGAGGCATTTGGGCCCTTAATACCATGTTTTCACTTTTGGTCAGCCCTGCAGTGGTCAGGCAGTTGGACTAGGTGATCATTGTAGGTCCTTTCCAACTGAAATATTCTATTCAGTATGCTAGGTAAGCACAGTTTTGTCTAATCTGCCAAGCTGATAAGGAACTTGTCCTCTTTGAGTATGTTGTCTCAATCCATGAATACAAGGTTCTGATATCTCTCAGGCTAATGTCAATGCTCACAACATGCAGAGGTACTAGGCAAAAGCTACTAGCCTGGGTCCCAGAAGCAGTATAGACCTGTTAGGAGAAGGCTGTGTCATAATTGTAATGAGCTCATAATCCCTTCTTCGCTTCCCACTTCTCAGCCACACAGTACGGGGATGCTCCAAATTAAACATTATACAGACAAACATGAACACATTCCTGGCAGTGCCACTGGAGTACACATTTAATGTTGTTAAAACAAAAAAATGTTAACTTAATTGATTGACAATTTCTAAATCTAATAGATGTGCATCTTCACTTGCAGCAGGCTTTAGTTACCCTGTATTCTGGGGAAAGGTTAAGCATTAACTCTTGTGTTGTGATTGGAGGACTCCAATATTGGGATTTGATTAATGAGATTTATATGAGTGTTCAGTGACTGTCACAACAATGGTTGTTATCAGACTGTAATCATAGAAATATTTTCTATATTTTTTGATTAAAGTCAAATTTCTCCTTAAATTCCCAAGTTGAACTTAGCATTTGCAAAATAGGAAGTCTGATTTAATGAGAAGTCATGACTGTAATATTATAACACTAACTCTTCTTTGTCCTGAATCCCACTAACATAAGTTAAATTAGTCCTCATTTCAAAATGCCAAATTCTGATTTTTTACACAGTTTCAATTGTACTTGCTTCAACAAGTCCCTCCCTTTCCTACAGGAAAGCTGAGGAAGGGCTTTTTACAAGGGCAGTTAGCAATAGAATGAGCGGTAATGGTTTTAAACTAGAAGAGGCTAGATTTAGACTGGATATTAAGAAGAAATTCTTTACTGTGAGGGTGGTGAGACACTGGCACAGGTTGCCCAGGGAAGCTGTGGATGCCCCCTCCCTGGAAGTATTCAAGGCCAGGCTGGACAAGTCTTTGGGCAACCTGGTCTGGTGGGAGGTGTCCCTGCTCATGGCAGGGGGGTTGGACTGGATGATCTTTAAGGTCCCTTCCAACCCAAACCATTCTATGATTCTATGATTTTCCAGTGGAAGATTTTACTGATTCAAATGAGAAACATTCAGATGAGTTAGCCTAACTCCCTCCATGCAGTAGATCATTTACTCTATAGCCCCTGTTGTGTTCTGCCATGTGGTGTTCATGTGGGGAGAAAGGAGGTGCAGCACAGCTTGAACTTGTCAAGGTGTGGCCCAAAACTGGTGCCATTAGTGAATGAAGTCTCAGCAGTGGACCTGACACAGCTCCCTTAGAAGGCACTTTTCATTTGGTTGCCATTGCCATTGTATTTTGCCCTGGCATATTTGTCATCCTATTTTCAGATTTATGTTATTGTCATACTTATCAAATTGAAGTTTCCACTTATTTCTTGGAGAATTTTATTAATACTTGGAAATATTTGTGAACTCCTTCTGGAGGGCATTTAAAGAATTTACTATGTCTGCTCACAAAAAGTGTTTTATGATGTCCTTAATCTTTCATGTGCTAAAATCAATTGAATTTATAAATATATTCTGACATGTCACAAACATCTTTAAGTCCTGGCTGTATTCCACACAACTTGTGTGTAGAGCTGGGTAAACTTTTTTCATTAAAGAATGTGTGCATGTGTAAAATCTTCCTATGTTTCCTAGTACTCTTATTTACTGACTCATGAAGAGCTGGTTACTAAGTTATGATACCTTAGGAAGAAGCTCTGAATGATTTACTCTATTTTTCCCCACCTCTTTCTTCTCTTAGGCTCTGTCACCATAGCAAAAACACTGAAAGTAGTGACAAGTACAATATCAATAAACATCATAATAATTGATTTCTGGGAGATGAAAAATCTGAAATTAGTGACAATGTCCCCCAAGAGTGTAGTCTGATTAATTTAATGTTCATCTTAGTCTTTCTAAGCTATTCTAATACTGCTCATCTGTTCAGCAAACCTTTGTAATATGTCTGTGGGCCAATGCCCAAAAGAAAGTGAAGTATTATTGCACAGTCCAGCATTTTTTAAACTGGAAGCATCTTCAACTAAAATAAAAAAACAAAGGCTCATGGAGATGCTAAAAGCTGTGAGTTTTTCCTGCTTTTTTAATTCACTCATTTATTTCTGCAGGAAAAAGATGTTAATGTCTGACAGAAGAAGTAGTACATAATGTTGTTCCAACTCATGGCTGCCACTTCTGTGTCTGAAGAGTTATCTGAAAGCATCAGCTGGTCTCAAAGAAAGTGTGAGGAGTGATGGTGAAAGATGAACTTAGACTGGAATATATGCAAAGAAGTGTTATGAAGTTAATCATGGTGATTGAGAGCCTGGGAAACAAGTACAGATTTAAGAGATCCTGGCTTTATAATATTGCTAAATGGAAGTTGTGCAGTCCTGTAACTGCCTACAAACTTCTGGAGGAAGGAAAATTATGTATGGTTAACGACCACTATTGATACAAAAATAGGAAACGTAAACTAACAAAGATTGTGTCTCAGCAGAGAATCTCAGGCAAGTTTCTATGTGTCACAGCAGGAGCACAGTTCCACTAACATGAAATGTGATGCAATTGCCTGAGATAGTTGGGGATGGGGTGATTGGGAAGCATCTGTGCAGGGGAACAACTCAACAGTTTTGTATTGCATGATGTTACCTGATAAGCTATACTGGATTTCATTGCTGTTGCTGCTGCATTGAAATGTGTAGAGTACCACCTGTACCTCACATTACAGTCAACCTTTGCAGTTAAAGTCCAATAAAGATTACAAAAGAAGGATCCTGTGGAATCAAGAAATCACCGCACAGTACAACTCTGTGAAGGTAAACTTTTCTTAGCTTCTGTTGAAGCCATTAGTGATTAAGATACCACTAGAACAGTTCATTACTGAGAGAGACAGCATTCATATTGTTTAGGTGATGGCATCCTTCATCAGTCCTTAATAATATCTAAACTGAGCTCTCCTTAGTGGGCTTCCTCTCTTCAGAAAGTAGGAAGAAACCCTGCACTACAGGAACTGTAGTTAACTGCCTGATTCTTTGCACCCAGTGTGGTTTCAGAGAGGAAATAAAGAGCATTTAGAGTGACTGAATCACATCAGATCTTCCAGACATCCTCATTAAGCTGTTATAATTAGGGTTGTGTTGTTTTCTTCGTTTTCTCTCAATAGTGTTAGCTGGCAAAGACTGATGCCTTTAGCCCTCTAATAAATTAATTATTAATGTAGGAGTTAATAATTCATGTTAATTGGTACTATGAGCTACTTTCCCCAACAAATGTGAGCAAAGGTCAAAACTTGTTAACAGCAGAGGTGAATTCTATTTTTAAGTTTTCTGTTCCATAATATATCTGCAAAATCAAGCTATACTTGCAAAAGTTAACTGTATTTCCAAAGACACACATATACTGAGGGCAAAGGTGTGGTCTATTCACTTGTTTCAAAGTATTATTAACTGGGCATTTGCACTGCCTTTGTCATATCCAGCTACACAGAGAATTTAGAATTGCCCACCTTGGATCAGCAGAGAGTATCTCAGAAGTTTCCAGGACAGCACAAGCCTGAGCAAGGAGTGATCAATCAAAATGTAGACTAAGAAGATGTCAATTGCTGAAGCGTCAGGTTGTTGTTTTAATACCATCTAGTAGGTGCATTACAGCACTGAGTATACATGTTGCCTTTCCTGAAACAGGAGAACCTGTTCAATCAGCACTGTAGCTGTGAGGTTTACCTTAGCGCAAGATCAAGTAATTCTCTATAATTATTCCTTGCTGCCCAGGTAAGACAGATTCGCGACTCACTTATTGTATTGGGTGCAGTGCTTTGATCACTGTCCTCTTAAATGCAGTGCAATTTCATGTGAGTGCCTGTCCCAGCCCCATGCCCTTCATCTGAAACATTAGAGCTGGAATCTGCTTTTAATTTGATAGGATGTTTGAACAAGGCCATGTGCTGTCACATGTGTTCAGCAACCGAACGTTTTCCCATGTAAAGAACAAATCCACAGTCTTTCTTCAACAACCAACAGGAAATCATGTTTTTGTTTGTGTTTTGTTTATAAAACAGAGATTCAAAAGAGCCAAGTGAAGAAAGATATGTGTAGACTTCGGGAACAACTTAAAAGGAACCAACAAAATATGTTTTTAATAAAAATAATCAGCTTTTCTTAATGGTCGTAATAATCTATTGTAAGTAACTTATATAACACAAGGCTTTCACTGTACTCATTAGAACTTGGTGACTCATTTTTCAGCATTTAAACATGAGAATGAGATGGGACTTCATCCAACATCCACTGTCATCAATGGGAGTTCTTCCACTGACTTCTGTGGGCACTGGATCCGGCCCCTGCTCAGCAGGACATTTTCTTTCTGGGAAGAAAAAACAATCTCTTTGGAAAGGTTTTCCTTTATGACGTGGCCAATATAGCTATTTACTCTCTTTTCATTGTTTTGCAAAATCAAGCTGCTGTTTTATAAAGAGAATAAAGTACAGCTCAGGAAGACCAAGTATAGTTTTATAAGACTTTGTTCTATTAACAGGAAGCATTAAAAATACTGATGGAAAACATGTCATCAGACTTGTGTCAAGTTTTTGACTATGAGTGTATACTGTTTCTATAACATAACTGAAGTACAATTAGACACATTATTGGAAAAATAACAAGTACATGTACATATTTCATTGCTGCCATTATGTAATTAAAATATGCAAAAAGTGCACAGATGTGAAGCCACAATTACACATACTGATGCTCAAGAAAAAAAGACACTTTCTCATTTCTTCCAATTGTAAATTATTGTACTGGCTTGAAAATGCAACATGGAATGCTGGGCTTTGCACTCAGTAACAAGGATTCATCCTTGTGTCTAGCAAATAACAGGGAGAATTTTTGTCACAAAGTGCAATTAACAGCTATTCCGCATGTGGCTAGGTGAGGAAACTGAAGAAAGTTCCTAGCAGTATGGTATTAATCCTTCGGTTTACAGCAGGACTTGGTTTTCCTCACTCTGTTCCTGAGGATGCTTTGACATGTCTCACAATGCAGACTATCCATGCATACTGGTAGTGCAGTAACTACAGACCAGTTCTTTTACAAAATCTGCTTATAGACCTTTCAGGCAAGATTATATGTCCTATCCAAAGTCTCACAAACTACGTGACAGGCTAGAGTACTTAAGGTTCCCAGCTTGCAAGGCTTTCCTCTTTCTGCTACGATACAGGAGTTTTGCAAATTGCACCCAGGAAGTCAACAATACAACCTTCCTGTCTCCAGAGTCCACTGGTATATGAGCTGACCTTGTACTGCAGTAACCTCAGACCAGAAGCTGCTACCTTCTAGTATATTGTATCCTCCCTCATTCTGGATTGCTCTGATTTTGGTTTGTGCTTTCAGGTGGTATCTTGATGACAAATGATAGTGCTTCCACAGTGGGTCTTTTCATATAGGTTTCTGCTAGCAAGCTTGTTTTATGAGTCCTTCCACTTACACTATTCACTTGTAGGACCCACTTGCAGAGAAATTTCAGCTTGTCCTCCTACCCTGTGCTGTTGGGACAACCTCTCTGGATCTGGGGACAGAATGCTTGAATCTGAAGTATAAGTTCTGTACTCTGGCTATATCTTGCTAGTTGTTTAGAGCTATCACTTGAGTTTGACCCCTACACGGGCTCGAGACAACCTCCAGAGAACAGGATGGAAGACGAAACTTGGCCAGCACTGAACTTAGGATGAATTGATGATCTTACCAATCTGATGTGTAAGCAGGCCTAGCATAGTTGAGGTTTTTTAGCCTTTCTTATAGCAACAGTAAGGCCAACTTGCCCTACCATAAGAACTCCATCAGGTCTTTTCTTCTGCTACTCCAGAGAAAGTCAAAGGAGAGAGAAGTTGCTATTGCATCTTCTATTACCACACTGCTGGCTTGGCATTTCAGTTTTGCCAAAGGTCATTCATCCTGCTCCAAAGAGCTCCCCATCCATTTACATCCTCATCTTTTCAGGGAACAGAATTTAGCCTTGGTTTTGTGATTGTCAGTAAAACAAGAAAACACACACTGTTGTTTTGTATTGCAACAATTTCTAGAAAATGCTTCATCAGGTGTGCTTTTTTGCTTTTTAATATGAACTCAAACCAAAACTATTTCTACATACAGATGTTATGAAAGTCTATCAACAATTTGAGTAAAGCAAGGCTGACTTATGTGAAAGTTCATTACTGAAAGCAGGCAAAAATTTACATTTCACATTATGTTGTTTGCAATGAAATGCCTTTAAAATATAATGCAAAATTCCTTCCACCATTCTGGCCTTCTTCTGCTATCCTTTTATGCTCTGACTGTGCCAATTGTGTAGAAACCACCATATATTAACCATTTTATTTCATACCTCCTTAAACAGCACTGCACTGGTATAAACATTGAAATCTCTTTCAAACAGTGATAATGTCATCAAGGTAACAGGCAATGTAAATATACCAGGCACCAGTCTACAAGAATAAGGGCAAGCACTAGTTTTTGGCTGGGGGTGATATCTCGTTTCCATGCTAACCTGCCTTGTCACTGCAGTACAGATAAAGAATGGGGGCTATCGTGCGTACAGAAAAACACAATCAAAATCCCAAGCACAATGAAACTCCATGTGATGATGCCTGACCCTGACTCATAACCAGGTCTATGTTAAAATATTTTTTTTTCCTCCTTAATCCACATTAAGTAAAGAATTTCAAGTCAAAGGAAGAAAGACTCGGAAGGAAAAAATTCCGCAACAGACAACTTGTAAAAATCCTGCAAATACTCATAAGTTCGCACATGTGTGGGAGGCTACAAACACAGTTCTCTTTGTAGGCCTGGGATGTGAATCAGTGAAGCTATTCATAGTAGAGGTACCACAATAAGTGTCTGCAGGACCTGTCCCTCTGTGTCTTCTCCATTATCCATTCTCCAGCCCCGTAAGTGTTACTAATGCACAGCAAAATGTAGCTCAGAGGGTGTTTAGTTGGGGAGATGAGTAGTTTCTTGTTCTCTACTCACATGGAAGGTAAAGGGACAGAGCTAAAAGGCTAATGTAACAGCCTGCTCTTGGCATCAGCTGTTGCTAATTTTCTTTGGCGTGCTTTGACTACCTGTCTGAAAGGCTGCTGCAGTGCAGGAAGGAAATTTTTTAGGAGATTAAACTATTATTGTTTCCTGTGTGGCTGTCTTCGCTGTATATGAAAAAAGCTTTAAGGGCACTTGAAAAGAGATTTGTCTGAATAGCAAAGTTGTTGTGATTCATCCCCCACCTCCCTCCTCAAAGAGTCGGGATTTGGCCAATTTCCTCAGGAAAGTGGTTGATTAGGGCCCATGGATTTATCCACAGCCTACGTATGAGATGTCATAAAGGTGATTAATGGTGAACTCTCCATCATAGGAAGCTCAGAGTTTAGAAAAGCTATTTTCAAGGGCATGGAAGGAAAATAAGTCATTTGTATTTTTGCCAAAATGCTTCAATGTTTAAATGCCTCTTTGTGCTTCTGGCAATTAATGCCTATCAGAGGCTGATGTATTTTCTGGTTTTACAAGTTTGTTTGAAAAATTGATTCAATGTGTTTCAGTGTTTACGTAAGAGGATATTGTGGATTTAAAATAAAATGTTTCCACAAAACCAGCATTTGCTGCTATCCTTGAATCTAAGCATGGTGTTGGAAGCTTTTTTTATGTCTCTTCCCAAGAAAAAGTTCACCTGGGTTTTCCCCAGAAGGCAGTGTTATTATGGTGCAACTTGATGAGTGCTTTGGGAGATAATTACCTGCCTTGATAAAGAAAACTTGTACTCAGCCTTTGAGAATTCACTAGAAGTTCCAAAACATGAGATTTTTCTTATACTTCTCCTGTCTGACACTTACTTCCTTTGTCCAGTCCTTCTTCCTTTCAGTCTTAACCTTCACTCCAGGAACTATCTGCTAACTCTTACATATTCCTTTATTTTTTAACTGGATGGTTAGGCAAAAGGAAATACCATGAAGCATGTGCATTAATTTCTTAGTTCCCCCTTTTTTTTTTTTTTAAATTTGTTCTGCACTCAATCCTCTGTGTAAGCATGCAGGGCAGTGTTTGTAAGTCTGAGACATTGCAGAAAGCATGATTAATCCCCTGTCACATCACAGCAGAGGATCAGGAAGGTGTGGAGCTCAGTTCCACTGTCATGTACATTTGGCAGGCCTGTATCCTTCCCCACTCTAAGCACTTTCTCTGTTAAACAGAGCAAAACACCTAAAGGGGAAAATCTCAGTCCTGACTTAGTGTTAAGGCCCTGACTCTAGGACTGAGTTTAGGGAAAGCGAACCCACCACAGGTCTTCCACTATCATGTGGGACTGAAAATGTCTCTGAAAAACAGGACACCTGCAAGCAATACTGTGCTGACTAAGATGATCTATAGTAGCAGGACCAGCTTTGTATTGGAAAATATCTCTGTAGATGAAAATCCTAACAAAGGCATTCAAAAAAATCCCCTAGAAGTACCTGGTTCTGATATTAACAGAGATCACAGACTGATGCAGGTGAGAAGGCAGCATCTCCAGTCCTCTCCTGGGGAAACATTCCTAGTATTCTTTCCTGGCATCTGCTGACAGCAAAGCAGCTTTTTCTCACACGATGAAGTAAACACTTTATGCCAGGAATAGAATGGAGGAAACCAAATACATCTGGGCATTGTGCAACATTATGCAACATCTGTTAATAGTAACTAACTTTGGAAGAAAAAAACTGAGGACTCCTGATGAACTGATTTCCCAACTGTATTTTTTAGAGACATTATGAACCAGTTTCCTCCTCTTCAATGCTTCAGTGTTTTCTGCCTAGCCCTCCTTCCTCTTCTTATCACACTTCTTTTTTCATAGCTGTTCCCATTACCACCAGCTACTTCACTCCCCTCATTCCAGTCCTTACACCCATTTCCCCTTCTCCTCTCACAACTCCCTAACCAGCATCTAAGTCTTTTCGCTTTTCTGTCTCTTGGGCTGTCTTAACTCCATCTTGCCTCCTCATCTCACTTTCCCTCCCAGATTTTCTGCTGTTGTCCAGGTCCCGCCGTCTTCTTACAACCATGATGGGGCACTCTGCACCCTCAGCATGACCAGGTATAATGCACAACTCAGGCAGTACCTCTGCTGCATTTTCACATGTTAGCTTGCCTCTGTGTCAGTGTGAGCGCAAGAATGTTTTTAAAACAGCCAATGCTTACTGAAATTATCAAGCAGTAATTCACAATTAATTGCCCCTACAAATTACTACTTGAGGTAACAATTTTCAAAGTAAAAAGAAAAAGAGCTTATTCTCCACCTTTCTTGTCTTTTCCCAATCTGTTGAAAAATGTTGAATTTTAAGAGAAAAATGCCCAGAAATATTGCTGGACAACACACATTCCTATGTAGCTCAGATGATCTTCCTTTAACATGTTTTATAACCTTTTGCATACACCCAAACACCTGGGCTGGTCAGCAAAGCTGCACTTCAAGTTCTTCAATTATATTAACACTCAGAGTTCATGAACCAGGCCAGAAAGATCATGAAGGGGCCTGGTCTGGTTTGACTTTTTAAGAATAAAAGTCAGTGCTTTGCTTGGCTCTTCAACTTTTCTACTGCAAATGTACAGGGACAGAATGCTACTGGCAGGACTGGCTGCCATAAGAGTTGCTGTGCACCAGTGAGCATGGGTGGAGCTGATAAAGACTTGGAACAAAATGTGAAAGGTAGTTTTCAGAGGACACGTCACTGGGCAAAGATGGTCTTACTGGAGACAAAGAGAAGGTATCAACAGAGCTGCTCTCTCTCAGATAAATACATGATGTATTTATGTAACACATGTTCTCAGGGCTTTGAGGTACTTAAACTTTTATCAAGGTCTGTGCCCTTTTAGCAATTCCAACACAGCTTAGATTTTCTGGCTGAAGTAATTTAAAAAAAAAAAGACTACTACAGAGACTCTATTTAGAGCTTCCTGGCAGCAGGCAAGTTGTTTATCTTGACCAAGGATTTCCTTACTTGTTCATGAAAAACATTCTCTTTGTCAAGTGTGGCTAGCAGTCACACAAACAGTGGCACTCAGGAGGCTAGGCTCACCAGGGCATTACTGGCAGTTCTGGGTGCCCAGACAGGAGGAGTATCTGCTGACTTCCAACCAGGGCACTTGATGTCTGACAACGCTGATGATGCTGACAACAATGAGCTAAGACAGGAAAAAGTTTATGCAGTTACTGTTTTCCTGTAGGGA
>NW_010182140.1:94629-114007 GCF_000695765.1 Mesitornis unicolor
CACTATCCACCCACTAGGCAAATAAAGTTCATAACAGAAGAGGCATAAGCAAACTGGAATACCAACCCTTGCTCTTAGCACTAAGAGTTATGACTAGACCAAAAATAGGAAGTTCTTTTCCCAACCCACAGACATTTAAGAGGCAAAAAGGGCCAAGACTTTCATGACAAGCTAGTGGGAAGAGTATGCTCTATGAAAATACCCAGAAGCCAGTCACTCATGGCACATCCTCAGAATGTGGGGAATGGGAGCATGGTCACCTGCTCCTCATGCACCTGAATCATAATTGATCCTCAAACAACGCTGCAGAGAGAGCTTTGCTCCTGCGCTGGGAAATAGCAAGCTGCTACATACAAAATACATCTACAGGGCTTGAAAGGAAATGCTTATTATTCACTTCAACTGAAATCCTGAATTATCAGGCAGCTCTGATGTGCCCAGCTTTAGGTCTGACCAGATAGTCTAGCCTAGACCTCAGTAACTTTTCTCATTATAAGTTATTTCTTGAAGTTGATCCGTTCTTTCTAAAAAAGAAAAAAAAAGTTATTTTAAGACTTGGACATGTTTCTTTGAAGTCTTTCCTACTAACTTGTATCCTGGTTCTAGAAACAAGCACAGGAGTAAATTTCCCTGCACATGGTTTCACTGGGACTGCAATAAACCTTGAGGCCCAGTCCTGCAAACAAAGGGAGATTTTCCATTGTTTGCTGTGTAATCTGTTTTGGGCTGAGTGACCAAAATAGCAGCACTGAGCATGCCATTATATGTGAAAATATAGAAATAGCTATATTTAGCTTTTTCAGGATAACCCACTGACCAATTTCAGTACGTGGAAAAATCTCCTCAATTCGGCACTCACGTAATAAATCCACTCTTTTTAATATATTAGTAGGAATTCTATAAATGCATAGCAGATGTTATGACCCTGCAGAAGACTGAAGTCTGAAGCAGCTATAAGAGAATTGCCAGTGGTAACCTATTCTTGTTGTGTAGAACACGCAAAATTTCCTACTATTCAGAAATTCTGTGAGTAGATCCACACCAGAGAAAGAGAACAGTATAAACTGCACAGCATTCAGGAATAACACACCAGGGCATACTGAAGGGGCTCTGAAATCAAGCTTCTCTTATTTTCTTGGATTTCATGTTCATAAACAGAAAATGTGGCCAGCTACTCCAGAATTAGTTCTAGCTTCTCCCTAACATGCTCGTTTTACAGTCGTCTCCACTGCTGTATTGTCACAAAGAAGATTTTGGCTAAAGCTCTCTCAGTCTTACTCAAGAGTACTATGGAATTATTCAGGTCAAAGAAGCAGATGAAAAATACTTTTTTTGGAAAAGAGGCATATGGAAATAATTAGAAGGAAAATACAAAGAACGATCATGTCAAATGCAAAGTTTGCCATCTCTTCTTGATCATCTGATTAAATTTCATAGTCAACAGATACTGTGAGATGTTACAGGAAAAGAATCACATTTTTCAGACACTTTCCTGATATTTGCCACCTGTTTCATCAACATATTGCTGGGTGAGGTGGGGAGGAAAAACAAAAAAAAGAGACTGCCAAACTGACTCATCAATAAGAGAAGAGGAGTAGTAAAAATGTTGTAACTTGCTGTTTCACCCCACTCCAGGACAAGTGAGAAAAGAGTGGACATTTTCTTAAATTCCATTATTGGTGAATTATGCATGCTGTGTAAACAGCACAGGACATCTTTAAGGTAACTGGAGTAACACAAAGTTCCCACTGAGAATGAAAGCTCTTAGTATGAATGACGGTAACTCTGCTCATCCTATCATGAGTACAAAACTGGACCTTCTGCAAAACCAACATGAACACAGGATCTTCCACAGCCTTGGCACACAACAGGTGAGGCAGCCCATGACAGGGAGCTGGAGCTGGTTCACTAGCATGTCCAAGCATGTTTTGCTGAGGTTTGTTGAGACTTATTCTGATTAAAGGGGGAGTAGCAGCCCAACTTACCTATTGCTTTCCATAGGAAATGCTGTGGCCATCTTTCAGGAACATCTCCATCATTCGCAGCAGGACCTTTAAATTTGACAAGCAGATGGTCTCCAGCTCAGATTGTCTTTATACTTGCTCTTCATTGCCTTCTTTGTCATGCAGAACCATTTTCTCCCCTACTTACCTCTCCAAGGTTTCTGTTCCTTCTCCTTCATTCTCTCTTTATTTCAATCTGCATAACTGAATACCTATGAGTTACAGTATATCCCATGCCAATTCCGTTTTCTTTACTCCAGTTGTGTGATACTTACCTTAATTTTCCTTCTTCTCTCACTTCACCTTTCTCACTTGTACCTGTGGACTGTGCTTGGCAGTGGAGGGGGAAACTGGAACTGCTGTCATTTGTCTGTCTTCTGCTTTTTCATGGAGAGGGAGAGTAAAATCATCATAGATTTATTTAAACAGACTGATAGATAATGGGACACAAAAATAATATTATGCATGTATTTTAACACTACAAACCGTTTCTAATATAACAAATTTGAAATAAGTTGTGTAGATGAAGTGTCTCATGGTATGCTACAGTGATATGAAGGTTTTCACAGAATCACAGAACGTTAGGGATTGGAAGGGACCTCAAAAGATCATCCAGTCCATCCCCCCCTGCCAGAGCAGGAACACCTAGATGAGGTTACACAGGAAGGCGTCCAGGCGGGTTTTGAATGTGTCCAGAGAAGGAGACTTCACAACCTCTCTGGGCAGCCTGTGCCAGTGCTCTGTTAACCTCACTGAGAAGAAGTTTCTTCTCAAATATAAGCGAAACCTCCTGTGTTCCAGTTTGTGTCCATTACCCCTTGTCTTATCATTGTTTGCCACCGAGAAGAGCCTGGCTCCATCCTCGTGACACTCACCCTTTATATATTTATAAACATGAATGAGGTCTCCCCTCAGTCTCCTCTTCTGCAAACTAAAGAGACCCAGCTCCCTCAGCTGCTCCTCATAAGGGAGATGCTCCACTCCCTTGATCATCTTTGTAGCCCTACGCTGGACTCTTTCCAGCAGTTCCCTGTCCTTCTTGAACTGAGGGGCCCAGAACTGGACACAATATTCCAGCATTTTGTCAGCATTCATTTCAGATCACCGTCTTGCCTCGCTCAGGGCCTCACACAGGAGATTGGTTGATCAACTGTGCCGCCCATAAAGGACGTAGCTGGCTTCTTGCAAGACAGAAGAGCAGATAAACAGAGTACACTGTTAAATCAACATTGCTTTAAAATGCTGTTTCTTTAGAAGGACTCCTATGGCTTTGTTAAATCCATTGATCCTTTCCCAATTAGCCATATGCTACATTTCATTCTTGACTTAGTTTCATAAGAGTGATTGTTCTTTTAGAAATATATAAAGCAAGATTCCAAAAACTAGTTTATTTTATTAAGCTCTATTATTAGATTTTGTCTGACATTTGCTGTTCATATTTGCTGGTAAGCATTTATGCATTAGTATTTTTTGAGTTCATGTGGAGTTTAACAAAATGAATTTCTTACCAGTGAAAAGTACTGTGTTCATTGGCGGAAGCGAAGTATATGAAGAATTAACAGTTATCAAATTCCAGAAGGAAAACAATTTCTGTTAGAATCTGTTGCCAACTGCCATACTTCCATCTGCAGTCATACATTTCCCTTTGTGGACCACCAGCTGCAGCCAGTCTCCTAATATTCATTTCCTCAGCACACAGCATGTTCAAGCAGGCCCTAGATGCCTGGTCCCAGTTCTCTTCCTACAGTAATCAAAAAGAATATTTTCATTTATTTCTGTGGAAGTAGGGTTGGAACTCTCACCAGAAAGAAATGCTTCAGCACTCTTCTGGCCACTTAGATATGCACAGGATTGAGCACCCTTTAGAACAACATCAGCTTTTCTATTTGTCCATAATTTGACTAATTAGACAGCAGAATATTTAACCAATTAGTAGCCACCTCTACTTTCCAGCTATGGGGATCTTTGCTGAAATATTCTCTTTTTGTGTTCTTTATAATTTCTTCTTTCAACAAAAAGGCAAGATGAAAAAAAAAAGCAGACAGCTGATTTCCATTAAGGACTTTTCATTTTTAAAAAATTGTTTCATCAGAAAAAAAAGTTTTCCATAAAAAATAGTTGAATGGAAAAAATTGTTTATCAGCCCAAATATTTTCCCATTTTAAATAACCAGTATCTGACTTATTCTTCTGAGGATACCCAGTAGAGACTTAACTATTTCATTGCCATATCAGAATATTGCAGATCTTTCCAAGATAACCAAAACTCTCGTCTTGAGCATCGTAAACCCAGCCCACTTTATTGATTTCTTTCCAGTCATTTTTAACACTGAAGTTGGAGAAAGAGACCACCTCAGATGAACTAGCGTTCACATTGAGAATTGACTGCTCTTCTTTGATCTAACCCTTTACAAAGCTTCAGCAGCACTCAAGATGCCTGGTGGAAACTGGTTTATCTCTTCACTATAGTAGAACACACAGCCCAGATCTGTCTCTTATCTTTTCTACCAAATGCCTTCTTTCCCTTCCTTTTCTTCTTCATATTCTTAATTCACACATTACTATGTATTTTCTGTCTTCTTTTCCAAATTAATCTTTCTTTCCAAAGTTAGAAAATAAGATCTTACTATAATTTGGTAAACAGTAAAATTGACGAAATTTACCAAGCAGCACTACCTATAGAGAGATAGATAGATAGATAGATAGATAGATAGATAAAGTATTTTTCTCTGTCATTCAAAGGAGAAACAGCCGTGGATCTTTGATGCTGCTACATGCAAATTGCAAGGAAATCCTGACTTTTTAGCAATAACTGCTGTGTATTTCTGGACTGTGCTATAAGCCTTGGTAATGATCTGTCAGATTCCATAATAGCATCCAAAGTTTTTATAGAAATGGAATAATGACTAGCTGTCACACAACCCAAGTGTTGTACAAGCCAAAGAGCAATGGTGCTAAAGAATGAGAATAAAGCTCTAGATCTCATGATCTCATGCATCTAGCCAGAACTGATGAATTTTCCCTCTGAGCTGTGCAAAAGATTTCAAGGAGATATAAAGCCAAGTTTCTTAACAGTTACTCAGAATAACCATGCATTCCCTCCTCTTACCTGCTCTAACAAAGGAATTGGTACATTTATGATGTAAGAGAGTAGTCTGAAGTAAAAATTATATAGACTGCCTTAAAATAAAAGCAGGGATTGGGGTGAGTTGAGAAAAAAAATATACTGAAAACTGTCTTTAGCTTATTTAACCCTATCTGATTTTAGGTTTGCCCTTTTACTTGAAAACATCGGTCTTTCCTTCTTGCTCAGATGAGAAACTCAACCACACTAAAGAAAAAAATAAAATTACAACCTAACTGATTCTGCAAGCTAGTCTACATGTAAAACACTATTTGTGCACCTAACCTATTAAAGTTTATATTAAAGAAGAAAAGGGTTCAAAAACTCAAAGCAATAGCAAGGTGCTCCTTCATTTGACATACATGTTATATAGGTACCCAGACAGATTGTACTGTGATTATTCAAGTAAATGAGGAGACTCCTCAAGAAATGCAGTAACATAGAAGTAGTTGGACCTTTGAGTTTAAAGTATATATTCATGTAAGCAGATTCACTTATGTGTGTAAGTGTTAGATGGACTAAACTGAATGGTTGAGTTATTTAATCCAGACTGCTTCGGACATGTTATAACAAATTTTCGTACATGTACCTTATCATGCTTGCTAACAAAAATAAAAAATAAAAAATAAAATTAAAAAAAATGTTTAGTCTAAACTAATGAGCTGAAACCTCATAGAAACAGGTTGGAAGAACATTCATTCTGTGTATGCACTGTGCACTACATGGGATTCACTGGCAAAAAATACCTTTCACAATCCCAGTGTTTCGCAGAATTATATCAATAATGTTAATCACCTTTCAGATGGCAATTTCAGTGTCCTCTATTTCAACATGCCAACAAATTAGCTTCTAGTGTTCAAAAAAAGGCATCTTTGAGCCAGTCTGTTGTTTTCCCAAAGAAATGGTTTTTTTCATCACTAAAACTGTGCTGGCAGAACAACTTGACTTTTCTAGATAAACTGAAATAAATACATTGTGATGTAATTTCACAATCTTCTTCCAAATGTGGTTAATTTTGCATCTTCATTAAATAAAGAGACAGCCTTTCTAGGTAAAGTCAGTCAGACACAATTCTGTAAAACAATATCTAAGAAAGCCACGGATAAACCTGGCTGGTATTGACTGGGAATGAATGCTTGCAAGACATCCTGAGACACCACTCACTATTTTTAATGAAAACACTAAGGTACACTCAAAGCAATTATTAGATAATTGCTCCCCCCCCACTTCTCATTTAAGTACTGGATTGTCTGCAGCTGAGCACAGCATGTCACTAAATATTTTTATCACCTGGCTTAGTACATCTGCAATACAGACAGACCCCAGTCTACATGAAATATAAAAGCTTACTTTCAAAAGATCTTGCCCATCACAGAAAGATATACTATAAAATTGCAGTCAGGGAGGTTTTGAGATTTTTTTCAACATTGTAAGTATAATAATTCCTGTGAACAGGTTATTCTAAAAAAATTAGGCACGGGGAGAACAGCTAGAGCAAGAATCTGTGGGATAGAGATGTCAGTGGAGGAACTTCACACTACATCTATTCAAAATCATCGAGCTCAGTAACTTGTCTCCAACAGTGGCCAGTAGTAGGAGGTTATTAAATGAGAAGAAATAAAATAGGACAGACATACAGCACCCTTGACGTACACTCCCAGTCACATACAGTTTAAGAACTTCCTGAAATAGACATAAATGTTGTGTATCATAACTTAAGAACCCCCAAACTTCTGAAGTTGGCAATATGCACAACAGGTGATAAATCTGAACCTCTAAAAACAGTGAGATACAGCTTACTGAAGTGTTCAGAAATTTGACTGAAAAATATTGAGAGTTTCAAGGACAGCAATAAAACCAAATGACTGGGTACTGAAGACTGCTGTGACAAGAGGCATAATGAAAAGTGAAGAGGAAGTTTAAAAATTATTGTAGTTTGATTAGAAAAAAAGGAAATTGCCTTGTGGAAATAAGTCTGAAAAGAGCATGAATTTACAACATAGAAGATTGAAGAGAACTGAGGATCAATCAGACAATAAGAAAACATGACACTGCCCTTCAAATTGAGGAGAGTTTGCCAGTGCCTCTGATTTTAAATATCTGTAGGTCATGTGTGTATTGTTCAGCTCCCATTAATACCAGTGAAAGACACCAGTATATATCTTCCACCCCTCCTATGATTTATCCATATCTTTTCTTCTGCCATTGTGTCACTAAGATTTATCTTACTCACTACCTTTGCAATGAATTTTAGCCGAAACAAATAGATACGATTAATGTGGGATCTGATACATTTTTTCTTCCATTCTATTGGCACAATAGAAATCATTATTCTCAGTGAGTTGCACATATGTTTATAGCATAATATAAAGCCAAAACACTGTCCTCTGGGTCTCAGGGGCAGGGTACAATAGGCACATTTTCTTCTAAAATACTAGAGGTTTATAAACATGGATAAGGGAATGAAATGAAAGGCAGAACCCATGCGATGTATATTTCCATTGAAAATTGGATAAGTGAAAGCCAGTATGAGACTTCTGGGAAAAAAAGAAAATGTATATAGGTAAAGTCTTTTGTCACAATATTACATGCAATGAAAAGTAAGCTTTATATAAGAAACAAATGAATACCTGATTGCAGGCAGCCCAGAACACTGTTCTAGAAATTGGATTAAACTTGTAGAGAGAAAATACAATTTCTTGACATCTAAAAGCCACTTTCTCCTTTAGCCTAAAGTCTACTTGTTAGTTACCTAAATATACCAGCAGGCAATTCTGACATGTCTTTGCTTAAATGTGGTTATATAAAGAAATACAAAAATAAGTTTTGGCTTTGCTGCAAATGTGCATAATGGAAAGACAAACATTATTAAAAAGACCATCATTTTTAGTGATTAAAATAATCCACAACAGAAAAAAATCTTTTGTAACTTTCCAAGTTCCCATTTATCATAGTTTTGCAAAAAGAAGCCACAGTAATTTCATTTTTCTTGACTTCTATTAAAAAGATCAATACATATGATTCCAAAGAGTCTCGGCTCATGAAAAGATGGAGCTAGTCTGTAATCACATCTGAAAGTATTGGTTGTCATTAGCAGTAAGATTGATCTGTAAAGACAGTCAGCCCAGAGTGAAAGTACTTAAAAATTTCCATTGGGCTATTGCTGAACAACACTGCCCAGCAACCTTTCACCTTGCAGATAATTAAATACAGATAACGAATTACCATATTAGAAGGAAGAATTGCATTGGGGTTATTCAATAGATGCCTACTTTAGTAAAGCAGTTCCAAATCTCTGAATAATGATTTTGGTTTTTTGTTTTGTGCATAAAACCTAATGAGCTCTGACAGTATAAAGTCATTTTTCAACATGCATTTAAATCTGACTTGTCAAATAAGATATTAAGTCACCTGAGCTGCAAGAATTCCTAATGTCCTTGCAGAATGAACATTACAAGTCCTCATACCATCATGTCTGTCAGAAGAGGATCAAATGGGCTTTGCAAGGCAGAGTCTTCTGCTGGGATTTGGAGATGAATTTTGGCCCTATCAAAACTCATTGGCTTGTATGGAGATTAAGAACCTCCACTGCACATGATCTAGCAGCCTGTAGCTGCCCCTGTATGCTACAGAAAGACTCTGCTACCCTTATTGTTCCAAATATATGAGTGATCTTGGAGAGCAATGGAAAGAGAAGAGTCTCAGGAATGCGGCAGGGAAGAGGCAGGTCAAACAGTCATTTTCAAATAGATCTGCTGAGACATCTTTATATCTGTACTGTCTCCAAGAAACAACTCAAAACCATCAGATATCTACTTCTGGTCTTTGATTCCCTGCATGCTCATAGCAGTGTGACTTTAAATCATTGAACAACTTGTTTGGGAAGGACCTTTTGGAAGTCATCTGGCCCAACACCCCTATCCATAACTTGGCAAGCTTTGAACTTAGATGACGTTGCTAAGGGTCTTGTTTCACCCGTGCTTTGAATACTGCCAAGCAGGGGGATTTCACCATCTTCCTCAGTACCTCTGCCAGCATCCAACCACTCTCATAGTGAAAACTGTTTTCTGAATCTCCAGCCAAGAGTTTTCTTGCTGCAGCTTGTCTGTTGTCCACTCATAGACCTATGTCTCAGCACAGCCTCAATCAGCCCCCATCTCCAGGGAGGTGTTTGATGCCCAGGGCTGGGGCTGCCCCCAGGGCCCCCCAGCTGCCCATCTCCTGGCTGCAGTGTTGGAACAGGCCCTGGCTGCCAGAACCTGCTCTGCTGATTGGACATGGAAGAGTTACCCTGCTCCAAGCAGTACAGTAAATTAAGTGTAATTTGGAGTATCCACATGGTTGGTAAGTCTGTGAAGGATGTTCTTGAGATTTTTGCTGAAATCATTGTAACACAAGAAAAGCTATTTATTACTGCTTCTAAATAGAATTATGCAGGAGAGCTTGTTTTAATTGAAATGCCGCGAGGTAAGGAATGCAGAGTTTCCTGGTTCTTCCTGTAAAAATGTCAGAGAGAAGGTGTTTTCTTATGTAATTCCACTGAAGAAGAATGAGTCTGGAAAGACATTATTATTCTTTCGAAAACCAGAATTATATTTCCTTTCTAAAATGTGGTTAAAATTAGATCTTGTGGTATTATTTTGTTTCTACCAAAAATTCATCTCAGATCTATGACAGGAGAGCATGGTTTCACACAGCACTTTCTAATCTTCCATTATCTCCAAATGCCATCACACCAGCACAGAAAAAATAAATACAGTTTTGATTCAAAAGCTAGTTAAAGCCAATATGTAACAGCAGAAAAATAATACTTAACCTGTCTTGCTATTTGCAAAAACCAAGCATTTAAAAGTACAGAAATTAACAGATGAGGACATTGCTCATTTTATTTGGCCAGTAGGTAAATGTAGAAAGGTCAGACAGTTCAAATAGTGCCATCTGCAGCTGATTTCCCACCACCTACCCACCCACATGAGCCATCCGGGAAGATTGGTAAGAGATTGTGTCAGCAGATGGTGTTGCTGTAATGCTCTTTGGTCCTATCCTGCTCCCTACATAATCTGCAGGTTATAGCTCTAATTTATTAAATTCCAACAAGTCCTCAACATCCCAACGGTGACCTCGTCCTCTACACTTTCGGAGTTCTGATTCACCATGACCAGAATTAAGGATTGTTCCTATCTTGAGCTTTACTGAGTGAGATCCTGCCTCTTTTGATTTCAGTGAGCTCAGTAACTCATCCACTGTTAAGTCATCTTCAAGGAGCTACCTATTGCACCACAAAAAAACACCCTTGCCTCTTACCTGTGGAGTGGTTCTCTATTGTTTTATCCTTAGTTTGGTATCATAAAACTTTTCTATAGAAAGGTTATCTAGTAACTGTATTTATCCACTGACACAGAAACCTTCAAAATGGAATAGATGTGGCAAAACAGGAAGAACTGGAATGCAAGATTGTGCTTTACTGAAATGAGGCTTGCATGTGGCCCTATCAATTTGTGTCACTAACATGTTCATAGCTGACTGTTGTACTACAAGACAGTTTTATTCCATGTTTTTGGTTTGGTATTTCTTGATGAAATATTTTGTAGCTGGAGTCAGAGTGATAGTTCTTGTGCTGTGATGAAATGTTCACTTCTCCATAGTTGATAAGACTGATAATTGTGTTTATTATGTGGGTAGTGTGAGATTAATGATCCTCTAAATTATTAATTTCCTTGCTCTTGAGTGCTAGAGTTTTGTAAATTATGTGATGGGGTAAGAATGTTCTGTTGCTTAACAGTCTTAACTGGCTTTCCAAACAAAGAAAGCGTTTTTGGCATCTCTCTGGAGCTTCAATTGTGTCTTAAAAACCTTTATACAAATAATACAATAGCTATCTTACCAAATTATTCATTTTCAATCACACATAGCAGAACAGAAAGTACTAATAGCTCCTTTGGAGAGCATCTTATTCATTGCTGACCTGTCTGGACCTCTTCCCTTATCTCAGGAAAACTGGCCACAAGACCAGGGAGGAAAATAAGGGATCTTGCACCAGAGACCATTGCATGTTTCACCTCAGTGGCTACTTCTTCTCCATCCTAAATATAAAGCACAAGGACAGCCTTTGCCCCTGAAGTCCAGGGACACTTCTAAGAGTTGACAGACTTAGCAAAGGTCTTTCTAATCTCCCTAAACTACAAAGACCCAAGAGTAGCCAACAAGTTCTAATGGATACAATTGTTAACTTTGCCCATTTAGAAGTTACCAGTTTTAATCCAGAAGAATTCAATTACACTGAAGTCTTACTTTCATACAACTATCACTTTTAGCAGTGCATGTATAAAATAAATCCTGAAGCAGGAGGCAGACTGTATGCAGTACCAGAACTAGCATGGTTCATGTTTAATAAGCTGCAAGATGCAGAAATGCTCTGAGCTGATCCCAGTGAGGTGTGCAGGCAAGGCGATGAGAGGAGAAGATGGTCTTTTATAGTGCATTTGAGTACCAAACCAATTTCTTTCCTAAACAATGTAAACATTCATGGACAGTCTTAAAATGAAGTTTTGTGCAGGATAGAGAGAACTTGCATTGTGTTTATTTTCTGAGAGGGCAAGACTTGAGCTGTGCCACCAGGGGCTTGGAACAAGGGCTGTTCTGGGTAATGTCTTTGTCTCTTAATTTGGATGTACATGTGTGTTCCACAGTCAAAGTCCAGGCAATGACTGAAGAGAAAATTGCACTGAAAACATTTTTCTTTTCCTAAAGCAAGCTCAGGGAGGAACACTTATTTAATAAAATGGAAAATCAATATAATTTTAATTTTAAGAAGTCAGAGCCAATGCCAAGCTGTCCTTTAAGGAAGCTTGATAAGAATTCATGATCCTTTTTTTTTCCCTTTTGGTAAGAAAAATAAAATTAAAACCAGCATTGATTTAATGATTCTCCTCCAAGTTTGCTTAGAGCCTGGAAGTTTAGTTCATCACTGTTACTTCAGTATCTTCATTTTATTTCTGCAAAACCTGCTTGATCATCATGTATTTACTACTACTTCAAAATTATCTGAGATTTTGAATTTATTTATGCAGAAAGAAAATAAGGCAGCACAATTACTGCAGAGTCATGCATTTTCAACAACTTTGGCATTCCATTCAAAAGTGCAAATCCATTTGGTTGACACTGCTAGAAGCAATAGCATAGGTAGTTCCCAATAGGAAAAAAAAATTAAGTGATATTTAAGCTGAAATTACATTGGAACATATAATTCCATTGTTGAAAGATGCTGCACTCAGACTGGAAAAATGCAGAAAGCAGTACAGAAAAGTTTTATTTCACTAAGACTTGCTAGTTCATTTAGCAGTTCCTCATGTTTCCATAATAAGTGTCTGATAACCATGTTTCTAACAGGGTTTTTTATTGTCATGGTTGATTGAAACAACCTGATTGTTAGCCAGGGGCTCATTTATGCACCATTAATCCTAATGTAGAAAGAACTAGCTGTACAGAAATTTGTCCAAGCTATGCGGAAAGTGTTCAGTCAAGGATGAACCACTTTTATTGGCATCAATCCAACATCTATTTGGAGAAGGCCCACTGAAGGCGACAGAGCTGGAGATGGAACATATACGGCTCTTCCCTTCCTGGAAACTTGAGGATTAAATCTTTGTTGCAGTTGCTAGTGATATAAATAGTGAATATGTTTACATGTCTTGGTGCATAAAATCAGACACTGTGATTTCAAATGCCTTGTGGGGTGTGTAAAGAGAAGATGCCAAAGAATTTTGGCCTTCTAAATGGAAATGCTCTTAAATCTCTGGGACTTTAGCCTGGATAGAGTGATGACTCTCATGGGTGAGGGAGAACCAATGCATTTGCTGGTGCAGGGCTCTGAGTCACAAATGACCTCCCAGGTTGCTTTTGAGACATACCCCTTTCAATGATCTGAAGGAAAGCCACGGCTGATCCTCTTACTTAGTGCAATGATATTTTTTAAACAATATTAAAACCAACTGACCTGGTTTTTCACTGTCACGTTCTATTCAATGACACAGTAGAAATTATCACACCCCAATAAAATCAACATTAGTCCTGAACATATAGCATCACATCGAAGAAGTCAATAATGACCTTAGAGGCCACACCCAAACACACGGACTTCAGAAGCAGAGACTCCAAGAAACATATTTGATTGTGATAATAAATTAAATCCATGAAAGCTATGGTGATTAGTAAAATCACATCTTATTACTATCCAAATCCAGTCTTTTCAAAATAAATAAATAGGTGGGTCAATATGCATTGACTGAAAATTAGATTTCTGGATAGAAAGTACAGATCTAGACCACATCTTTAAATAATGTGTGTGTTTGTGTGTATAAGTCATGATGTAATCTCTCTAGCACAGCTGAAGATATAGCCAGCTCTGTTAATTGTTTATTTTCCTCTATATAGAATCTGTCTACTTTATTAGGCCACAGAGTTTTGAAAGCTGGTGAAGTGGTTCTCCCAGTCTTAGCTTGCCTTTCAAGTAGTGCCAAGGTCAGGTTGCCATTTCCACAGACTGGTGTGACCTATGGAAGTCCCAATGTTCCTCTCAGGATTTGGAGCAAACTGCTCCCAAGTCCAGTGACCAACGGAACTGATGAAACCATAATAAACACAATGTCAAAACTAACCAGTTTTTGTGTACAGCATTTATTATATGTGTTGAGGTTTGATTGTGTCATGCATGACATGAATAGTTTTCTTTCTTATATGTTGGTGAAGGAAGACAAGAGGAACATGGTTTAAGAGCCTTTAACTGTTTTTTTTTCTCTCAAGTACCAAATTAAGGATTGTCTGGCTTCTGATAAACTTCCCTTCAGGAAGGAAGTTTGATTAGTTTCCAAGGCTTTGTGTGTGAGAGAGGTAGCTTATCTACCAGTTCTTGATATACGTTATTTGTATTCACTTGAATCTGAAGGAAGGCTAGTTAGAGACCTAAAAGGAAATTATCTTCTGCTGATATTCCCTAAAAAGTGACAGTCTGCTGACTTTATAACAGTCAGGATAGCAAGAGCAACATGCTTGATATAAAAAGTAAGAGAGCAAAGCCATAATTCACCTCCTTCCAGTCTCACCACCACAATTAACCAGGGAATGAGAATGGCAATGTATCCTAAGCTCTATGAAAAAAGATTATTTCGTGACCAGCATGTTGGCACGAGCATTTCTGTGCTTAACTGATTATGGAATACTATCTATTGTGCTCAGTATTTTTGCTGAGGTGGTGAAGATGTGTTAGAGAAAAATATTTTAGGTTCAGTGTTAATGACTATATGCAGGAATGAGTCTTTACTTTACCTGACATACGAGTAGTCATCTTCATTCCTTACTGAGATAGGCACAGCACCCTTTTCCTCCATGGGAGTGCTCATACATATATAGGCTGCTCTTGTAATTCATGAGTCCAATATAGGTTATAACAGTGCTTTCAAAAACCATTGCATACCAGAAGGCTTCCTGAAATAAATATTTGTGCCTGTATTCGTGTTTTCCATATTAAAAGAATTTCCTTTATGTATAGGATTTTGAGGAATGTTGATATGGGGCAATACTTGAGAACTGCAGATGGGCCTGGATGCAGAATGAACATCCACGTATGTGTGCTGGTTGTACTGGGTCTCTAGACTCTAGGATGTCTACTGGGCTTATATATCAATTGACTTTGAAATTTGTGAAAGCAGGCAGATTTTTGCAGCCCTTAATGTGATATAATGGCATGTACTTTAAGACTGTCAGCCCTTTTGGTGAAATTTAATACAGGCCGGTTAAAAGGAGCCATAGGAAATCTATGTGAGCAGTTTCTAGCTGTCAGCTCCAATTTGCCATGACAGCCCATGATACAGGCAGCCTGCACTGCTGTTGAACGGTTTTGACCATCTCCAAAAAGGGTTGATTTGAATGTACATCCTCTCTGGTCTCTCCTCTAGAAAGTTGTTGGTAAAGCTATCCTATTCTCCAGCAAAAGAGAACAGCAAAAAAGCCTGCAGCGCCTGGGAAGATGCAAGAATGCAGAGCTGGGCTGCAGCCAGCAAACAGCTCCCACCTGTCTGTGTAAGTGGTTTCGTGGGGACCAGTGCTTGCAGCTCCCTGCCTTCCCTGTGCACGGGGGTGATAACAGCTGGAGAGGCCTCTGTAAATCCCCTTTATTCTTTGCACAGTACTGTGCTCTTGTTGTACTGATAACATCCCTATCTATTGTGTCTATTTCACCCTGTTTCATCTCTTTTCCTTTAAACCTAGGAGAGTTTCTAAAATCTGTGGATCCAGTCTTTAAACAGATCCCTAAAAATAATGGAAATTGCTCAGGTCCTACACTCTGGTATAGGGGCCAGGGACCACTTCTGACTAACAAACAACCTCAAGTTTCCTTTCCTTTCATGAATGTGAAAGAATTAATTCCCTACAGTACTACAATAATTATTATTACATAAGCACAGAACACAGTGCACATCATTCATTTTCCTTGCTTAAGGGGCACTGTAATGACATAGTGCTCTTTCTCCATTAGTTACAGCCTGCCACAGTTAACTTTAAAATCAGGCTTTGGCACACCATATAAATAACAATACATTTATGCAATTGAATGCCTACACAGTAATTCAATCAAGGGAGTTCTACTGCTGGTCATAAACTACTTAAGCTGTTTGACTCTCAGCTTAAGACATCAACAAAGGTCCTTGACTGAACTGCAGCCTTAGATTTACCTGCACATCTTCTATTATTCAATGCTACCTACATGTGTGGTGAAACTTCTGATATGATGAGTAAACCTTGAGCTGCTACCAAAATGAACTGTACTGCTATCTGGGTGAAATCTTATGAGACTGATGTCAAGGGAAGTTTTACCTCAGATTTTAATGAGGCCAACCCTGCAGATCTTTTGCCTTTAATAACAGCATTGTAGTTGCAACTTCCCTATGATATAGCATTCATAAGGGCAATAGCTTTCATTATGTAAAATAATTCGGGGGGGGGGGGAAAGAGATAAAAGGATAAATATGTGGATGTACAATATCTCCTTTAGTGTGGCAAAGATTCAGAGAGCCATGTAATGAGTTCAAGCAGGAAGCAAGAGCTCTGAGTACACTCTAAGCACCACAGGTTGGGAGGAAAGCTCCTGAACTCACACCAGTAGAGGATGGGGTGGCATGACAGGGGGACTGCACCTACAGCTGTACTGAACCCATAAGCTGTGGCATCTTAAAGTATTAGTTTTAGTTTCCAAGTTTCTGTCTTTTGAAGATATTGTCTAGGTGTTCTCTGAGAATCAGGACTGAAGCAAATATGTGCATAAAATGCTTTCTTAGTAGGTGTTTCTGTCCCTTATCCACTGTGCAAGTTCTGTAATGGCGTGGCCATTTGATTTCACCCATGTATTCTTCATGGCAGTAATTAGTGTATATGGTTAAATACATTATGTTCAGATACTTGTATAAGAAACAGCAACTTAGATGTGTCTGCTGTGAAGAGAAATTTATTTTAACTTTCTTTTTCTGTACAAAGGCAGTTGTCAGCTTTGATGACCTGTGTGAATTTAATGCATCATTCACTCATGAAACACTGCCATTTCAGAGGAGCGCTCTTGTCCCAAGGCCTCTTCACCAACACAGAAGGTGAAAATGCCCCTGACAAGTATCCAGAGCTCAAATGGCCTCCTTGGTATAGATTTCCGTTAGCAGTCCCATACACATCCCAGTCTCAATTCCCAGAGCAGGAGCATGTCAGGACAAGCTGTGGTCTGGCCAGGAAAAAAAAAAAGAACCATTTTTTTCCCTCCCAAAAGAGCAGTGCTCATGCATAGAGCTCTGGAGCCTGAGAGAAAAAACACAGACATCTCAAAATGTAGATTTGGACAGAAAACTTATATGACCCGTAGGAGTTTAGCTTCCGGTCCCTCAGACAGATCTGGTACTCATATCAATGTTTATTGCCAAATATAGATTAACAAAACCAGCTGCTCCTATTGCACGTGTGAAACAGGCTGTCACTCAAGGCAGGCAAATGCCCCATGGTTGTTGCTGGTGTAAGCGGCTCTGGGCTGTGAGCAGATACTTTCCATTTTGCCACTGGAAAGCATCATACCCTTCCAGTTCTCCCTGCAGAGCAGAAAGGGTTGTTGCAGGAGAGTGCCTGCAGTTTTAAGGCAGTTCCCTGTGCAGATGGCACAACTGGGCAACTGCAGTGGCCTCCGTGGCTCTGCAGGATCCCTCCTCAGCGGCAGGGCTGCACAGCTGTCAGGTGCTGCCATCGACTTTTTCATGAGCTCAGAGAAAGTTTGTTAGATGAAAACTGTGGAAAATTCGGAGTAGACCTAGCTTTTCATTATCCTTTGGAGATGACAGTGAAAGCCTCTCCCAGTACTAATATGCACTACCAACAGCACTAGTGTCAGCAGAGAAATTTTGTCCCCAGCAGCTGAACTCTGCACACAAATACAGAAAAATATCCCCCCGAATGTGAACAACTCTGCTCAAGCCTTTTCTCTGGTTGTGTAGTGCATAAATCACAGCAGCTTACACTGTTTCTCACACTAATGTCAGTAGATTTAAAGACAGAGCAAAGACCTTCTTGTGGTCTGACATACAGTATCTTCAAGTATGCCTCAATATTTATTTTGTAGAGGAAATTTAACAGAAAAGTAGTAGTACTGTGGTATTTTTTTAAGTCCATGATCTTCAGAAAAGCCACATAACAGAAAATGGAATATTGTGAGCAGCCCACATAATTACTCATGATAGATAACTGTATTAAAAATTAAACATAAATTATTGGAGGCATTACAGTGTTGGCACAAGATGAAAAAGGTGCTTCATATTACTGAAAGGTTTAGCTAACTGCCTGAAAGTTTGGCTCAATAGAAAAGAGACTAGCCTGGATAAATGGAAATCATTTATTGTTTGAAATATGGATTTTAATATAGCAGAGCACAACCCGAAAACATCAGCCCTTTTCAATATGGTTAAAGTAAGATGGATCTTGCAGATTAAAGTAGCCAGCAAGATGCTCTTTGGCAGTGAGAAGCAGGAGAATTAGAAAAGGAGTCTCCTTGGAGCCACTCCATGTCTTTGGAGGAGGATTCTTCACCTCTTTTATAGGGCTCCCCAGAGTCCTGGCCAGCTGTTTTATATTTGAGCACTGGGGCTCACTGATGGTCTTGGCATATGAATGAACGTTCTGCTTCTGAGGACACCAAAGTGTCAGACAGAAGGGGAAAAATCCTGTGTTGGGTGTAAGACAAAGTTCACTTCAACTAGCCAGGCAGATCCATAGCTTACCCAGACTGGATGAGGATGCTGGCAGGAGTAAGCATTTTTCCATGGTTTTATACAGTTCTGTCACTGATCTAGAAAATCTTGGAGCGTCACATCAGATCTTTAAGGTCAACAGTATTTTAAGAAGGGCTGATTCCTTTCTGCATTTGCCATTGCAGCTTTTAGCAATGCAGACACCTGCATGTTCTGCATTTAGTAGGTATTTGATTTTTTTCATAATGCTTTGCAAGTTTTAAATATTCATAAGATTTTTATTTCCCAGAATTTCACCTCTACCTCTGACATCAGAGACCAACATAGAATTTAAAAAGTAGTTGAAAACTGCAAATTCCTGGACAATCCTCAGACTGAATCTGTTCTCTGACAACAATGTGACTCTAAGAATATTGCTGGTCAGCTTTGAAACAGTACTGCTAAATTGTTCATTGAAATCAGTAAAGGCAAGCAGATGAACTTCTGTACTAAAATCTGTGTTCAACAGGAATTACTGAGAAGGATTTAGCTGAAGCTGCTGAGCAGTAAAAGGAAAAAAGTGAAGAGAGAGAGTGAAAGGTGCAATGTTACTTTCATGAACAATTAATTTAAGTATTCATGAGGCCCCAAAAACAAGTCCTTCAATGATCAGAGAATTTAAAATTATTACAAATCTGAAAAGGTTTTTGTGATTTTTAATACATCAAAAAATATCAGAAAGTTAGGATCAAATTATACTTGATATTTAGTCTTTTATGTTCTTCTGGTCTAAAAATTCACAACGCAAAGTGACGGGAGGAGAATGCAAGAATGCAGTTATTACAAAAATCTATCACAGTTTTGTTAGCTTTCTCATGCTCTGTGTTTGCACAGATCCTTGCCCAGTTTTCTAGAACAAAGGTAGGTAGGGACTATGGTGTTTATAACTGTTCCAAAGTAGAAAATGAAATAATCTCACAGAATCACAGAACATTAGGGATT
>NW_010182141.1:0-74400 GCF_000695765.1 Mesitornis unicolor
AAAAAACAACTCATTTGCAAATACAGACTGTACTCTTTCAGTTAATACATACATCAAGCAACACTGAACTTTGGCATGGGCATTTAATTATTTAAAAAATGAAAAATAAGTAATTTTGAATTTCCTTGTACAAATCATCAACATTTATACACGGTTGAACTTCTTTAGGGAATAAAACCCACAAACATAAGTGCATATTATCAATGACGAAAACATTTCTGCACAATTTCATCCTTTAGCTCTGGATGTAGTACATGTTTTCTATACAACAGTAGGTGACCATAACAGGTCATTATATATATATAAAAATTTTGCATTATTAGAATAGGAAACACGCTGTTTGTTATTAAAGTACCTTGAAAAAAAAACTGTCATATTTGCTTTAGTCAATGGGAGCCCTTTTCTGTTTATATTTCCTAGAAGACCCAAGTTGCCCAGAAACATGGATGCTAGACCTAAGCGGTTTGGTATGAATTACAACATGAAACTTTGGAAATCTCCAAGACACTTACTCATGCAGTTAATATTGCATACTAATGTCCCCCTCCCTCCAAAAAAACCCTAGTAAATCAATTCAGTCTTGGTATGTTAAGAACAAGATTCATTCAAGACTCGTATAGCCTTCCCAAGTGAGGTGGGGTCCCACTTACATCAGTCTCTCTGCTTTCAAATGACACAACTGAGAGCGATTGAGTTGTTGGACAGGTGAGGACATGGACCTGGGTTAGTGAATTGCTGGTAAGGTAGCTAATTCAAGACTTTCAAAACTCCTAAGATCAAAACTTCCATATTTGAGCTTGACTACAAGCGTACCCTACTGAAATAAAAAGTTAATGGCAAGTAACGACTAAACAACTAAAAATTCTACGTAACACATAATTTTTCCTAGAATCTACTAAACCTCTCCCAAGGGTCTGATAATGTAAGTGATAATGACTTGATATTGACATACTTTTTTCCAAAAAGCCATCCAAATCTTCTAAACGGTCAGCAGAAGCGTTATGTTTCAAGATACAACTTGTGGGATTTTTTTAAACCATCAAGAGCTTTACATTTGTGTAATAATACACAAAAACAACGTACATCCGAGGTACTTTATCTGTGAGTTCCCAACAGTTCCTTGGTTCACATGTTCTGCCTGAAGCATTACTGGTTTCAAATATTTGGAAACTTCCCTTGCCAGTACTTCTTTAAGGCAGGATATCAGAACTACTTCTGCCACATATTCACGCCAGCTGGATGTCCAAGTTTTGTTTTTTTTTAAAAAAAAAAAGAATTAATTTTGGCCTTACTGCTGCTAAGTTTCAGTCAATACACATGCAAACCAAGAAGAGGTAACATGAAGACAAGTAATTCTTGTTATGTTCTCTGTTGTTATTGTTCTTTGGCTTAAGAAGTATGTGAAACACAGTTTAGGAAATACTTCACTTACAACTTCATATTAATCTGTGTGTTCTGCATTAACTCCTTAATGATGCTCCCATATGTTTGGCATGCCATAAATCAGTGTGTGCATTTCCTACCTAGTACACAGAGAAGGAAATCAGATGTTCTTCCAGAGAAAACTTTGTATTTATTCAGAAGGCATACATCTCAACTCACTTTTTTATTACTTCAAATTTTCAATTTCATGAAACTGATAAATTAATGGACTTCTTACTGTTTGAATAATATTAAAAGCAATATTCACTGGTGTATATTGGTGTTCAGAGGGCCTATACAAACACCCCATACCTTTTAAACCCCTGAGCAAAGGTTTTAAATGGTGTCCCATGGGATCTCATCCACCATGAGGGAAAAAGACAAGGCATCCTGGAATATGTCTCTTGAAAAATATTTTAAAGCTTAAGAAAGTTCTTCCTTATTAGAATACAAATGCAAAATAACCTACCCTATATCCAAAACAATCCAAGGAATAACAATAATACCTGGATTTTTAAATTTAAGAAACTCTTACGGTCATTAAATACACATTATGAAAACAATTGGCAAATCTGAAAAGGTGACTGTTATGATACATTAAGGTTGCCTTTAAGTTTTAAGGTAAAAAAACCTACATGCATGCAACTCTCTGACAGCAAACTTCAAAACAGACAAGAAAAAACACGGACTCTTCAAAATGTTTTCATTTCTAGTGTCTTGATTCAAATGACATACATACACTTATTCTGACCAGGAATGAAAAATGTGCTGTGTTAAGAAGAAATAAAATATCTTTAATAAAATAAAAATAAAATAGGCAAGAATTTCAAGAAGAGGACTGTTTAACTGAGGTCTGTGGTTAATGTCAAATGAAAATAATGTCTACTGTCATGTTATAGAAGAATCAGTACACAGTCATAACTGGATTGTAACATGTAAACAGGCACTTTTAAAATACCTTGTTAGTTTAAAATCAAGGATAAAAGATTTTCTTAAGCCATCGGATGTTTCAGAAGGGCATGAATCACACGTATGCCTCTCTACTTTGCTATGTACAAAAATTTCCACACAACTTAAAAAATGAAAACATCAAAAAACTTACATTGGTTATGAACACTACAAATTTTAAGATGACAGCTTAAAGTAGAAGAGTATTGCAGAAGTATCTTTGCTAAAATGAAAGCTCCAGGTTTTGTTTGAATTCTCAACACAGCAAACAAACTCACTGTCTGATAGAAAAACTTGCATTTCATTGCTAAAGCAAAAGCTTTTAAAATAAACTGCAATGCACAACTTCTATGATATTAATGCTGATACCACAGGTGATTTATTGTTTTTTTTGTTTTGGTTTTGTTTTGCTTTTAATAAACCTCCCCCTCCTGCCAGAATACTGTTATACAGAAAAAAACCCGCTACTCTCTACTATTGTCAGTCTTTCAGATATGGTAAAAAACCTCAGCATACAAGAGTTTTAGAGCAAGTAATCAATCTGCAAAATGTTATACATCAGTAATAAGGCATCCACTTTACAGCTGTTTAAACAAAAAAGGAAATATTTCCCAAAATATATATTTTGGATCTGTGTAAACAAAGCTCTTATGTATTGCTTCCATTCATTTCAAAAATATACACCCACAAGAACTGAAAATTATTTTGGTGCCATGAATTTTAAATTACTGTAATTCATCCAGATGTAATCTGAAGATACAAAACCCAAATATATTTAACTTAATATTTTGAAATATGACAAAAAACCTGAAATAATTCTTATGTGAAAAGAAAGCTAAAAATATACCCCAAATTTGATGCCATTTCATTGAATGAAGAAGAAAGTACTATGAAAATAAACATTCATCTGGTTTCCTAACAATAAATATAAAGACAATTATTATAACATACTGGAACACAAGAAGTATTACTATATTGACCTTAACGTTCAATCAGTAGTTTTTAAATCTTTCCTCATTGAGGCTTGCATCTTCTACCTTGTCAGCTGTCCAACAACTTTTAAGAGGGTTTTATTTTCCTGCTTCAATTGTTCATTCTCATCTTCTATATCATCTAGGTCCTGTGAAAGGAAAAAGAAAAATAAATGTTTCTGAGGACATAAATACAACCTTCTTAATTTGTAGCAGCATGACTTTAGCATCTTAGATCTGAAATTAAGAAGCTGGGGTTGGAAAGAATTAGTGTCACAGTAGCTACCCTAAAATCTGTTAAACCAGTCTTCTTCCAAGTGTTACTGTAATTACAAAACATTAATATTATATTAATGGAAATATTATAATTACTAATATTATATTATGGAAACATATAAACTAAAGCTACAACAGGAATTAATGCACCAAGAAACCGAAATAGGATGGGTGTGATTATTTTACTGGCATATGAAAAGAGTGTATTAGTCAGCAATTGCCTCTGCTCCCCAGACTGTGCTTGTCTGCAACCACCTCGCTTGCATTTACACATCACTGGTTATTACTGCAAGAAGACCTGCTTTGTGTGTTCAATTAAGTACCAAATTTTTACAGAAAAAGTGCTGCCTGCCCATTTTTTGTTAATTTTCTATGAAAAAAAATAAAAGGCATTTTGTAAGTTCTATCTGACCTGCTACTGAAAGGACAGACAGTATACACAGTAAAAATGGGTGCTTAAAACTGATTGCTCCCACCCCAAACGTTTATCCTTCTTCCACTGGTTATCATCTTTACCCAGTTCCCACTTAACTTCTTCACTTCCTACCAAGTCTTTTTCAGGCCTTTAAAGTGAAAACCAGTGAAATTGGCTGTTTAATGTAAGCATTACTTTAGTAAAAATAATTTTACTGTACATAAAACCATGGAAGAAACAGAAGATTGACCTCAAGGACAGCAATTAGTAGGAAAGTGAAAGGTGGGCAAAGGCAGAACCACCAGGATTCTCATTAGAGATCCCAGGTGCCATCTGATTGAAGTCTGCAAAACCCAGCTGTTGCAATGCTCCACTACACATAAAACAGTATAGAAAAGAGATTTTCTCTCTCTCATTCCTTTAAGTTGGTAAGCGGTCTTTGACATACAGAGTCTATTTTCTAGTTTCTTTTTAGCGGGGTTAATCCAGAAGTGCACGCTAAAGATGCTGTGTTTAATTGGTATCATGATTTTTAATAGCCTCTTCAGTTTGCCAAGCCAAAATCTGTACTGCAATACCTTCACAATTACTTTACTGTTTTTGTAATGTAGAATCAAGAATTCGCTACCAGAAATTCCTCGTGGCCTCACAGAAGTTGTGCTGCATCACAGTACAAATGACTTCCAGGAAAAGCATTTGACCACTCCGATATAACAGATACAAGTGACTTAAATATCTAAGCATCCCAAGTTTTAATGGATGGGCACTATAAATACAGTTTACTATTTAAGAAACACACTTTGTTTTCTCTCTTGTGCAGTTCACATCAATAATCAGATGAAAGGGACAACATTTCTCCAATAAAACAGTATTATTTAGTTCAGGATACATAATACTGTTTGAACTTGTCGGTAACCTAGCCATAAAATGCTGCAATTATAGCTTACCTAAAAACCTTCTGTTTAAAATGCCTGTAATTTACTCAAAATAAAATATTAAAAGTTTGTGAAATGTTTATGCAGCAAAAATAACATTCCAAAGATTACTACAAGTAAGAATTTCTTGAATACAAGCCAGGAAAAATAACTATTGGTCTTAAAATATCCACAGAAACAATATGCTGAGAGATGCAGGTGTTTTTTTGCCACTATGGTATTTAAAGTCCCTTATTCAAAATTGCAACATAAATTTATGCTTATTAGTAAAAAAAAAAGGTGCAATAGCAGGCAAGCTTGGCCTTCACATACCAAAGGAACTGACGGTAATTGGGTTGTAAATCCTCACTGCCAGACTCTCCAAACACACATTTAACTACAATGACATCTTGGTGAGGTCAGAGATGACCAAGTGTAAACTCGTCAACAGTTGAACTTAGCCTACAAATATTTAAATGTCTTGAGATGCCTTTCCCTTCAGATATTTGAGGTTTTTATGAAGCAATTACCCTTTTCTTACAAAAAAGTGGCAGACATACTTTTAGTGGCTAAGGTACTGGAGTGAAAGAATGCCATTTATGGCAGAAAGCCTTTCCTGTTTCTCAATATAAATGCAGCTCGTGTTCCTTAACTATATTTGTGATTCATTGACTGATCTCAGTAAAATTATACTGTTACATTAAATAAATATATTTACTTAAAATGAGAAAAAGCCTGCCAAAAGATTTTCAGGATTCCTGGAAAAACTATTTTTGAAGTGTTAATACAAGATCCAGGATGCATCCATGCTTATGAACTGACTGAAAGAGCATTTCTTTAAATATGAGGGCTGAGCAGTCACAAAGCTATGGCTATGCAATAAAATGGTGCTCTAAAAAGTCATTTAGGTTCTTCGACTTGAGATTCTTTCATACCTGTGCAACCGAACATGCAGTAACTGCATATTTTGATTAATAGTAAAGATGGAGAAAGACCACGAATGCTGGACGGTCAAATTGAAAGATCCCTAAATAGGTTACCTACCAGCAAAATCTTTTAAAAAGATCTCTGTGTAAGTTCACTCAGTAAAGTTTAGTTGTCAAGAAGCCTGAGCAGAAGGCTGAAGATCACAACTGTTCTTCCATGCAAAGCATCCAGTCCTGGTGCCAGGTCTACAGAGCACCATTTCATGGAGAACTGATGGATGGCCAAGTGCTGCCTCTCATGCTCTCAGTTATGACAGTAAGCTCTAGGCAAATAAAACTGCTCTATTAACTTTCATCATGGAAATGATGCAGTATTTCTGTAGCCTTTCTTAATATTCTAAAGCTTTCCTCTTTCTAAATCCACATGGATAGCCAATATAGAAGCAATCATAAATCCAAAAGCTATTTAAGACAGACAGTAAACCTACATTTGTTTTAATGGAAGCATCACTTGAGACATGGGTTCAAACTTTTCTAAGACACCAAATTGTGAAGCTGGTCATAAAGTCAAGAGGCAGCTATTTCCTTGTTACGGAAACCCCAAGGGATGCAAGCATAAATAACCACAATTAAGCTAACAGACAATGTTACAACTATGATAAATGATGACCTGATGGAGAAAAAAATAAGAAAACATTCTCTTCTGCATTTATGAGAGGCTAACCAGGCAGCACCAATAATGTAGCTTTGATGATCTCATGGAATGGTATTATTTTATTAATTTTCTGGAAGGACTATATTCTGTTTTACGTTTTCTTTCCATGCAACATGCAGCAATTGCCATAATACTTCAACTCTGGAAAGGCACAGGCACTGCTTGACTTCACTGCTCATGTTTGACGATGGTTTCTAGTCGGACACGTGATGGATTGAATTTAGGATACCATATTTCAAATATAGCAGGAAAAAAATAACATTGTTTCTGGAAGAGCAAACCTTGCAAACAGTTACGGTCCTAAAACCCAAGCTTTCAGTGATTTAAGTTCTTTTGACTTGTTCTTTCTGACCTCAGAGCCAGAAGTCAGATGTGAGCAGCAGTATTAAGCAGATTTGCCATCCATTATGTAGAAGGTAGGAACACTTGCCTTGACTGTAATAAGATCATCAGCTTCCACGTGACACAATCTTTGCAGAACTAAAGAATGGCATAAAGACCTTTTCTTCAATTAAAATAGAAGTATTGTCTATTTTGGAGAGTTTTCATTTATCCTACAAATTAACTTCCAAATGTATTAAAAAAAAAGAAAATAAAAAAGAAACTTGTTTCAGAATAATCTCGGCTACTTTAGTCCTCTAAATTAGTTTCAAATAAATACTGGAAAATGAATGTTTGCCACTATGCACAGCATTATTGCCTCCTCTCACTGCTGGGTTGACCAAAGCCAGTTCTGAAATTTTCTTCTGGATTTTCATGGGAATGTCTGCACTGGACCAGGAGAAGCACAGTTTCCCAGAACATCCAGGCTGTGCTCCTCAGCCAGGAAGTGCAAGATGAGGTGACTAATCCATCCTACGAGAGCTCCAGTCTGCCCATAAAACTGGGACTTGTTAAAATCTTCTATCAACTTTAAAACTTCTCATCCTGTCACATTCCCAAGCATGTCTCACTCTTCTACCCCCTCTTCTCCTGCCTATACACCTTGCCTGGATGATGACAGCCCAAGTCTCCTGCCCCCATCTTGATCTGCCTTTACTTGAGGGTCAACAATGAAGATTATGAGAATATGTGTCAGAGGATAAAGCACTTACTTCTAAACCTTTCTAAGATTATCTAAACCATTATTAGTAATTAAAAGCGTACTAAAATGAAATTAAATTTATAACTACTTTGTCTAACAATTTATTGAGAAAACTGTCAAAATCCTGACTTAAAATTATTTCCTGGTATGCTACATACTGAATTTACAAAAAGAATCTCAGGTGTTCCAATAACACACAACTTACAGAAGTTCATACTGACAAACAGAAGTCACCTGGAAAAGATAACACTTACTGATATGCCTCTATGAAAAGTCACACAAATACGAAAAAAGCCTCCATACTTAATTTTCATCTGATGTGTGTCTGAAGAACAGCACAGAAAATGGAGAGGCTTTTGTCCCCCTCTTTATATAGTACCATGTGAGAAAGTATGTGCTTACTCTGTTTAATAAATCAATTTCTTCCTTCAGCTTTCCAATTAGTTCCTCTTTGTCCTGTGTCATCTTCATTAATCTTGCATTTTCCTGTCTCTCCTTTACAAGTTCCTAAAACCAGAAGATGCAATGAAGTTTGAAATGTCACTTTTGGTTTCAAGAGACAGTTTTAAGTTATTACCACTTCAAACAAACAAACAAAGAAGAAAAACCCACACACACTGACATGTAATTCCTTTTCTACAGCAAGTCAAACACACATTTCAAGGAGCTTAAAGAAGCATGTTTTACCCACAGCAAACTTGTGTGATATCTCTGATTCCAGAGATAATGTTTTAATTCATATTTAACTTAAGCCTGAATTCAAAATTGGATAGGATCAGAAGTAAGTAACTGTAATGTATCAGCTTCCAAATTTGTTATGTTCAGAGGGTTAGTCTTTTTTTTGAAGGGAAGGAAAGGAAGGAGCAGGGCAAGTTTCATGGTGGTTTTGGTTGGTTGGGATTTTTTGTACTACCATTAACAAGGAATGAAGACTCAGTGTTAGATCTGTGGGCCTGAATGTGAGACATAATAAATGTGCCCATTAGGAATTCAGCAAATATGAGTTCAGGATACTGAAGGAAAGCCCTTAAATCTTCCTCTATTTTCTGTGTTACTGGCAGTTAAATTATTTCAGAAGGAAGCTGATGTGGAAGGGAGGATTACAGAGTACTTCTTTCAAAACAGGCTTCCCAAAGTCTTAAAAAGAAGTGATTTCTACAAAATATGCTTTATTTTCATCCTTTCCAAAAAAAAAGAACTATTAAAATTGTGTTTGCTTAGTAACTTTCATCCATACAAGTTCAAGAACACTTCGCAAATTACCCACAAAAATCCACTTCAGAGGAAGACAGAGAAGCCAGTAATAATTGTACAGATCACATTATTTAGCAAAATACTGGTTTAGGTGAAAAACTCAGCTTTAGCATTATTACGTTTTCCCAAAATTGTTCATATGAAGCATGTCTGAAATAGTGAAAACTTTATATTAAATATATATTTTAAACATTTAAAACTTCAACAAATAACTGGATAAGAATTAAATTTTATAATATTTCAGTACACTAAAAAATCCAAACTAAGAAGTAGACCAAACAGGCTCACTAATTTTCTGAACAGCCAGTGAGCCCCTCCTTCCCCCAAGTTCTTTGCCTTGTGTTGATGTCACGAGGTACACATGAGAAATATGCAGAGCACTGCTGGCTCTCTAAGCGTATTATCTTCTTTACCTCAACTATTTCTCACTTATACACCAAATGAAAACTAAACATGTGTGACTAGGAAGTTCACATTCTTCTCAGCCAGTCTGACTCTTCATTCATTTTTATAGACATAACTATCTGTACTTCAAGCATTTAGCATCATTTCTATAGATTTCAGTTGTACATTTCCCCGTGGAATTTCAAAGGTACTTTATTTCAGATCTATGCCATGCAGATGTTAAGGTGGTACTTACTCTTTCAAGTTCCTCAATCCTCTTTTCCAAAGCGCTACTTGGTACAGAACTGCCTGAAGAATTTGCATCCCTGCTGTATCTGCTGTAAGTTGTCCTGTCTGTTCGGGAATACCTATTTGGACCATCGTCTTCTGGTGCATTAGCTGTGCTACAAAGGCAAAGAGCAAAGCAGACATGCATTTAAACATGTAACAAAATGGAAATTCCAAAGCACTCAATAGGTCAGTCTCATAAACTGCAGAGAACTCATTTCACAGCTCTTGTGCTGCTGAGAACTCACTCAATCCTCTACCTCAGGGAGTCAAATACTTGGATAATGCAGCTCTCATCTCACATAGGTAATCAACTTTAAACTCATACTTTACTTATCCTACTTTTAAAGATTTTAAAGTTTTATGCACTGTGCACATTAAAAACCAAGCTAAAAAACTTTATTTTAAAAGTGAAGTACCACTATGGAGTTTAAACCAAGCATATTTTTAAGCAGACAAAGGATGGAAAAAAAAAAGTACACGTCTGGAATGTAAGAAGCTTACACATGTCAATAGACTTTTCAAGAACTATGAATATGACCTGTGAGAAACTAGAAAGCAAATCAAAGTAAGGAAGTGATTAACTGATTGACCCAACATTAATTTTATGCCATTTCCAAATATTTCACTTCATAACTTGGATATGCAGCAGTTTGTCATAGCTCACTATGTGAGTAGGCACTCACCCATTAACTGATGATATGATTTTTGCTTTAGACTGTGTGTCTATTTCTTAAAATCACTGCAATGGAATCTTAACAGGTAAGCACTGCAAATGCATATAAGCTACTTTTAAAAAAGCTTATATATTCTCCATTGTGAGTGCTATGTACAAAAACAGTGCCATTTAAAAATATATGTATTATGAGTCAAGCATTTTCAAAGTCAAAGATTCAACAGTGTTCTTCCCATAGCTATTTTCTTCCTAATGGCAATGTTATTTACCTTCAATGTAGACTATAATGAATTATTAAGAGCAGCAGAACAGAGTGCCGTGGGACCAGGCAGACAAATACAGACCTTTCCCTTCTCAAACCACCAAATCTACACTTCTTTGACTTTAAAAATGCATAGCTAAACAGCCAAAAAAACCCTGTTCAGTCTTCACTAGGAGAACTCAAATGGAGATCCTCAAAAGCAACCTGGAGATGGTCCTGGGAAACCAGGTTTGGGTGGCCCTGCCTGAGCAGGGGGATGGACAAGATGCCCTCCAGAGGTCCCTTCCAACCTCACCCAGTCTGAGATTCTGTGAAATCACACAGCTGAAATATGTATACATGGTTTTCTAGACCACTTAGGAAAAGAATGAAAAGCACTACATTTCTTTTAAAACATAGGAAAGTATGATTAATGTCTTCATTTAACAGCAATGCATCTCATAACTCTAGAAAACCCCTGCTGACAATGTGCAAATCTAGATGGATACGGTGCAAATCCAAAGCAGGAGTATCTGGCAAAAAGAAATATTTTCGTGGATATAAATATTGTTTTGCCCCAGTATGTGTGAAATTTCCAAGGCACGCTGACACAATTGTAAGGAATTTTGTAGCTCAATGTTATTACCATATTTAGCACTGCTTATGCTTCATCTAGACGATTTTTTAAGAAAAAAAAAAACCCAACATTTCTAGGACCGGATACACATGTTGCAACACAACATAAGAGAAATATTTTAGCTTAACTCTATAAATTCTAGATTATTTAGCTTTCCAAAAGATGTGCTGTTTTGTGCTGTTAGTCTCAAGGATAGTCCACACAAAAAAGGCTCAACTTTTCATCACTCAAAAATGAGCCCTTTTGCCAATATACTGGAGTATCTCAACTCAGCTCCAGCGAGTGATCTTGGCAGATACTCCTACAGGAAGGTTAGAAGAAAGAATACCTACATAGGAAGGGTTTCATTAACACTGAAAATTAAAAATACTTTCTGTATATTCCCTGAAACTCACACTCAAACGTTTCCTCAGCTATTCCACTGGGGAGCAGACCCTACTGGACACATTTCAGTATCAGCAAGTACAATGGACATATCATGAAGACTTCTAGGAAATGTGATTTAAAACAAAACATTTAAGGTGGTATTAGCACGTAATGTAAAACAAGGAATGTGACAGATGTAAAGGTCATTATTTTGGCTGTTACAAGCAATGACCAGTACATAGCAACAGCAAAAAAGGTACGTGCAAGACATAGTAGACATATCCTTCACAAAGAATGGAATTTTAGTCTTCAGATACAACGCCGCTTTGTGAGCCTTACACAAGAAAGAAAACCTATTCAGAATAACAATATCACTGAACTTGGTGTCTATGCTTTACTAAGAGAAAATACCTATCAAGCAGCCCCAAAGAAAGATACCTCTATGGAAATAAACCTGGATACTTTTAATATATAAACACAAAATACATTATATATATCAATATGTAACAATAATACTACTTCTGCTGCTACTACTACTAAGAATCATCTGCCAAAACCAAAGAGCTTTGTATACTACTAAGAACACAATTGGGATTTTGCCTTCCTTTGCGTGGGGGAAGTACATGCCTGTGACAGCAGAACCTGTTTCTCTTGAGACTGCAACTGAAACCCTACTTCCTCCACGTCCTAACTGAATTAAAGGTTTACAAATACCTGCACCTTAGAAGTTGCTGGAATCTCACAATAGGGATACAAGAAAAGAAAGTCTATTGTCAGCAGATGTACATTGAATAAAAGCAGTCATTAGCACGAGAAGAAAAATGACAGGAGCCTGCAAGTTGAAAAAAACTTAGAGGCGCTGCTCAAGAAAGCAATTAAAAATGTATTCCCCTTTTTAGCATTCAAGTACCTTATGCACATGGCAACACATCTAACCACTGGTTGCGGCTGCAGAAAACAGTATTTTTAAAATTATTTTTTCAAGAAGAGCATCTAGATTGTATCTGTAGCCATATGTAAGCCGGATCAGAGTGCCCACCAGGAGAGTAACAAATGAGAATGCACCTGGATAGAAACACCCCTCACGACTGCTTCAAAGGGGAGCGTTCGACAAGAAGTTTAACAAAATTCACCTACTTGTTCCACTACTGACTTCCAATTAGCCATTATCTAGCCATTATTTGAGCCTCATCTCAAATGTGTATTCCTGTACTAGAATGCTGAAAACAGAAAATGCTTTTGGAACTTAAGACTTGCTTTGAAAGTTCTTTCTGGCTGTATTTAAACAAAAAAAAATACAGCAAGATTAAACCACATCACAGCTTGACTACTCTACACGGAAACAAAAGCTTTGTTTCAGAATGATGGTCTAGTAATTTCCCTAAAAATAAGACCAGTTATTCACACAGGGACAGGTTTAGCAGCAATATTATAGAAAGATGGAATAAATCTTGCTCCTTCTAATGCCTCTTCGGTTGTCCCAACGTCTTCCAGAAGCACTTGCCAAATTGCAGGTTCATCCAAATAACATCAGTCAGTCAAAACCAGATTTCATTGATTTAAATTATTACATGTTCGTTTTTATTGCCAGAACCCTGTCACAGTATTTGATTTGGAAACACCTAATTAGTTCTGTCACTGCAACCCAGTCAGTTGCTAACAGCTTCTCTGGAAGAATGAGCAAAAGACAGCATTTCTAAATAGGCCACCTTGGACTTCTCCTACTTGGGACTGTTTTAAGCTGAGTTCAGGCTTTCAGAGCTGAGCTAAGGAAGAGCAGTGCTGTCTCCTCTAGAGCTGCACGTTCAAAGCCTCCTGCACATTCCCTGGCTCTGGCCTTCAGGTGCCTGAGAAGGAAACCATCCAAGGAGCTGATGCGGCAATTGGAAGCCATTGACCCCTGCAGCACCGCCCTGTTCAGTTGCACAAGCACTGGCACAACGAACAGTGAAGAACTGCCGCTGGCCCAACTCGGACCATCAAAGACTCCTGCAGAAATAAACCCAAAGTGTTTCTGCCTTCTCATAACATCAGCACAGGCTGAAAGGGGGATACAGAAGTCAAGAAAAGCACCTTGAGTGACCCCTGTCTATTTTAAGCATTCCTATCTGCACAGCAGATAGGTCCTAATGTCACAAGCTAGATGGGACAGTGTTTCAACAGCCAATCCTGGCTGCCAAACTCCCAAACTTTTGCCAGCAGGCAAGTCTGGGCACAAAGTTACGAAACAGCATTTTGCAGCTGTATTTTTTTTTGCTAATTAGTGAGACCAAGGTTAGTACGATGGAATGTAAATTGTTATAGCTTAAGCTTTGTAGTCATCTAAAAAAACACTGAGCAAGAGAATTTCAACAGGGGTCTAATATTTCCTTCAGAGCATCTCCAATGAGTGCTGTGAAGCACGAGCTGCTTCTCTTCTTGCGCTCTCTGCTTCCTCATTTCTTTTCCAATTGTACAATGCAGTCTTTTAGAATCAGTGGGCAAGGGTCTCCACCTGCCGTGTTCCATGTCAACATGCTGTATTACTGTAAAAAGCTCTCCAACATTTTGTCTGGAAGCCTTAAAACCATAGCATATTGTATTCATTTCCATTAATAAGGGGAAACTTATAAGGAGAACACACCCCTGAGCCACCAAGAAATTTTAATCTGTTTCTGTAAACTGATCCAGCCTGATCTGTCTGATCCATGAACCATGTAAAAATCTTCAGAGTTATTTTAAATCCCAATTTACAAGGTTTTCTTTTCACTGTAGGGCATTTCTAAAAAAATTAGCTAAATTAGTTCAGAAGCTAGTAGACAGTCTTAAAAATAAGTTTTTAAAACAAATTCTCTGTTCTTATAAAAATATTCCTATGTCTACGTACCTATCTTGCTTTACTGTTACTTGCAAACAAACTTTTTAGTTCACAGAACTCAAGAAAAACATTAATTCATGTTCACATGTAGATCACACTCAAATATTTCAATAAACAGAATACACTCTCTCTTTTTTGATAAATCAGTGGTGACACCAACCATGATGACAGCATCAGACCCGAATCAGAAAAACATTCTCACTAATGGCAGTGTGCCTGTTGCTTTAAAATAACTACTCACAAAGCAGAGCAAAAACTGGTAGACCCAGTTAACAGTAACGGGAGTTGGGAATGGCCCAGATGAGGCACCATCACATGAAGAAAAGCTCAGGGGAAAATGAAAGGTGAGGAAGTTGAAACGGGCTATCACCACTGAAGGGTATCGATACATTTTAATCCCATGAAGCTCACAGCCAGGACAGACAGCTACTCACAGCTCCCAGATATGCTCATGAACGTGTCCTGTGGATTCATGTCAGCCTGACCCTGAAGGTTCTGGTCAGGTTTTTAACAGATCTTTCAGTATTAACTCCAAAGCACAACTGAACCACCACTTGCTCCTGAAAACATTTTATGCGGTTGATCGCGCAACTACAAAAGAACCCCTACACAAACTTTTGGGGTGTAAATATGAAAATTTTTAAAGTAAATTCAGAAGACAGGCTAATGCTAAAGATCCTCATCCCAAACTCTTATTTACTTTACTGCCTAAGGAGACAAGCTCAGTTTGTCCAACTCAACTAGAACAGAAATAGAATAACACAGCAGCAGCCAGAGGTCACTTGTAAACATCTCTTTCAGTCAATGGGCACTCAGTGAAACAGGTTTCTTAGCGATGTCATATAAAAGTTTAACCATGGGTTTCTGTAGCCATATAAAACAAAGTAGCCAGTGTGTCTGATTAAATAGGTAGTAAAATGGATGTGATTCCTTGGGCCTGGAAACATACTGAGAGAACAGCACAAGATAGATCCCTCCTCTCTTGTCTCTCTTGCTTTGCTAGAAAGGAAAGGGAAGGTACCAGAAGCCCAGGATGGCATCAGTAACCCAGGAACAGAAGTCAGGAAAGGACAGAGACAAAATAGAGGGAAGACAGAAAACTAACAAAGAGTAAACTAGTTCCTCAGTGGTTACATATAAGAATGTATATAAAGCAGGAGAGCAAGGAAAGGGTGTCTATCTGGGCTAGGAAAAGGAAACCAGTGAAGTGAAGAAAAATGCTGAGATGAAGAGATGTCACTTCTGGTACAGAACAACTGGGGAAGAGGGAGAAAGCAAAAGAGACAGAGCAGAAGTAGTAAAGAAGAGGGAAAATGACCTGAAAATTCCTGACAAACAATGAGTCTGTAACAGAGCCCAAGATTTTAGGTAAACATCTTTTCACTTTTGCTGTCATTTGCCTACAAAGTCTACTAACAGTCTCTTCCCCACCCACAAAGCACTGACCACCTATAATCAGAGTAGAACGAGTTTCAAATGGGATCTCAAAGTGGTTGTCCGTATGCGAGAACACGCTTTGCTCTCCGTTTGCTTTGAAAACCTAAGGGAGTATGCCCAAATTTGCTAAAAACACGGTAAATTGAACACATTCAAGCCTTCGAGCAGCTTATGGTCTCAATCCAGCCTTTTGGAATGCAAATTCCAGTTCCAGGTGTAATCACAGAACGGCATTTTCTGTTTCCAAAGGACTTCTACTGTATGTGGGACTCAAGTGAGAGCTCAGTGACCTGAATCTCTGCAGAGAAGGCTGTTTGCTGTAAGACCTGACTGAAGACAGTGGAAGGGACAAACAAGGGAAACATTGGCAGAAGAGGACTCTGGTCCCGACCCCTTTAGCATTCACACCAGAAGTGAAGCCACTGGGAGGCATACTTTGTTCAGGTACTCTTATCTGAAAAAGTACTTCGGAAGAGGCAGAAATTTCCAGATATAGAGGAAAACCAACAGATACTGTTAGCTCTAATCACAGTGGACATTGCATGGAGGTACAGTTAGAATAAAACACACTTAGTACTTGTGAGCACCAAGCCCTGTGGTGACCTGATAGGAAAATAATCCTGTTTTCAACATGATGTTTGAAGACTATGCAATGAGTAAGACAGAAGGCAACATCTATAACAAAATACTGAACAGCAGCTCACAGGAAGTCAGATTCCTCCCGAATGTGATGCCAGTCCTGAGGGGGAAAGTTCACAAAGAATGTACATCCTACACATAACTAAAGCTGACCGAATGAAGACTCCACAAACAAGTCTTATTTTAGCATTTTCTAGCTTTCGAGTATCCTATTTTTGCAACCCTAATCAGAAGAATTAGCTTTTTTACAAATACGCTACGAATGTGATTGCACAAACTTCTATTTATTACCACCTTTCACACAACCAAGTTTTTGCAAGTGAGGATACACAGCATGTGAACAAAATAAAGATAAGGTTTATGAAAAGCCACAAAGTACGATGACACACACCACTAAGTATTCGGCAGATACAAACAGCAATGAAATTCTGCCTGAGGACCGAAGAGGAAATGGAGACTGAACTAAAATGTGTTTGATTAATAAGAAAGTGATAATGAAATTACACAGTTGTAAGGTTGTCACAGTAAGTTCACCCATTCTGCAAAGACAAAGTGATTTAAAAAAAACAACCCTAGAGCAATAAAAAGCATCACTCAACTAGATTTATGAGAAGCCAGGAATATAAATATAAAAGACAGTACCACGCTAAGAAATCTAAAGCATAACAGGATAGGTTATTATTTTTCACTATGAGGGTGGTGAGACACTGGCACAAGTTGCCCAGGGAAGTTGTGGATGCCCCCTCCGTAGAAGTGTTCAAGGCCAGGTTGGACAGGGCTTTGGGCAACCTGGTCTCGTGGGAGGTGTCCCTGTCCATGACAGGGGGTTGGACTGGATGAGCTTTAAGGTCCTTTCCAACCCAAACCATTCTATGATGCTATAGGTGAACAAGTCTGAGGGGTGGAAAATGCACCAGTGAAAACTAGATAACTGAAGGTGCTCTTTGCATTTACTTCTATAGCCAGGAGATATAGACAGATATACACACACACACAGAGATCAATTAACCATCTACATGTTTTACCTGAGTAAAGGTTATCTAAAAGAGAATATACTCATTTGTCATAAAAATGTCTACAAAAATGCCTTGCTTCAGGTGACATATATTAGACACCATGTTACCATCACATTTTCCTAATCATTATGATAGCTTTGCCAATATTACTTGCACATGGGCAAAAATTTCACACACTGGTCAGGTGCATTAGGAGCTTCTGAAATATCTTTCAGTTTAAAAACTTGAGTATTGACCAGGGTAACACTTGGCTCAATGACAACCAACCAATAAACAGGAAATGCTACATCTGGGCAGCATCCCCTACAACTGAGACAGCAGTATGACAAAACCATAGAAATTTATTTCAGTATTACTGTGGAGAGTAATAAAATTATCTTCCTGTATAAATTTATGAACCACCATCTTCTGAAGTTTAACTGTGAACCTATTAGCTCCTAGGTAATGTGTAGTCAAGTCAGACATTTGCTTGGGAAACTGTATTGCACTGGTATATATAAATACCAGCTACAGAAATACCAGCTGAATTTTTTTTAAAACAGTAGCATAATAGAGGGGTTTGGATAAGTTTGCTGCATCTCTCAGGTCCTTACCCCAACATCACGCTATGTATCTACAGTAGCAGTATGATGGCCTCTACTACAAACATGCATTAAAATCAGCTTTATTTCTGGCAGAACTTTATATGTAGATAAATGTGTTGTGTACAAAAATCTCATACCTTTTATACCTGCTTGAAACCATCCTGGAGGAGTCCTAAAAGAAACAGAAAAGAAAAACTAATTAACATTTTTCTTGTAATTGTACTTCCAAAATACTTTATCACTCCATAGAAAATGAAGCCTGCAGTTAAGAGCAGGAGGCCCATGCCTCAAAGAGCTGCTGTACAACTCAGTTTTGCGCTATCTTGCTGTCAGGAACAGAGAGAACACCAGGATTACTGTGACCATGTTACTGCTTCTGAACATCAGCTCAGAACCCTGAAACAAAAGCTTCTGGTTACATCTTAAAACTGGAGGCACTTTCCATGCATATGGAAACAAAAAGATCAGTGGGGAAAAGGGCTCATTTATTGTGTCATAGTCCCTGAAGAAACATCTGCATGTTACATACAAATAAGAAAACCTGAAACAAAATGCTTGCATCAGTAATGCTACACTTGTAGCTTTCCAACACCAGTCTGATCACACAGAAAAATTAAGACATGTTTCAACTGGTAAAGGATGGCTCAGATTAGGCAGAGTAAGTCCACAAGTATTTTTTAGGATGTTGTAAGAACACAAACCAATTATTTCAGCAGCCATAGACAAAATTTCCCCCAGCATCGGCAAATAATAGGTACAAAGTCAGGAAAGAATATTTAAGGAGTTAATGAACTGAAAAATTGTCTTTACTGGAAAAATAATGGCAAGCATGAAATTTTCTCTAGTTATGACACTAACTGCAGGCAGAGGAATAAATGAGTTCTCAAAACCAGATGCAAGAGAAATTCTATCCAGTAAAAAATCCCACAAAACACTGCACTACCTTCACTAATCAGTGTATTAATGTCTTTTTAAGCAAATAAACAACCTAAAAAATAGGATAAAAATACTTACTTTATTACAGAAAGTAAAGTTGACAATCATATTTGTATTATAGTAGCAAAATTTGATCTCTAAGTGCATTTTATTTTATGAAGCATTTTCAACTTCTGCAACATGTGCTACACTTCCCCTAATACAAGAAGAACAACAACAAAATTCAACAAAGTCAAGTCACAGGAATTATCTAAAAAACCCACAAAGTGGCGTAAAATTGCTTGCTTAACATTGACAACTGTTTTATCATTACTGACAGTCTAAAAGGTCACGTAAACATAAATTTTAAGTGGTACCAACACTATTATTAAAGTTTGCAACGGGTACCTTATCTCTGAAAGGTCATGGCAGCAGGGGGAGGTTTCTGAGGACTGGAAGGAAGGAAGGAAGGAAGGATCATTCCTATCTTGAAGGGGGAAGGTCCAGGGAACTACAGGTCAGTCCTTACCTCAGTCCCTGAGTAGGTGATGGAACAAGCCCTGAAGGACAAGAAGGTGATGTGAAGTAATCAGCGTGGAAACACAAAGGGGAGGTCATGTCTGACTGACCTAACAGCCTTCTCCAAGGCTCTGAATGGCTCAGTGGATGAAGGAGAGCAAATGATGTTTATCTCGATTTAAGCAAGGCTTTCAACACCTTCCCACATAACACATGAATAGGCAAACTACTGAAATATGGGCCAGGCAAGTAGACTGTGAGGTGCAACGAGAAGTAACTGGACGACTGGGCTCAAAGGGTTATGACCAGCAGCACAAAGTCCAGCTGGACACCAGTCACTTGCAGAGGTTGATCTAGGGGCCAGTACTGTTTAATATCTTCATTAATGACCCAGAGGATGGGACAAAGTGCACCCTCAGCAAATTTGCACACTACGCAAAACTTGGATGAGTGTTTAATAATACATCAGGTGGCTGTGCCGCCATGCAGAGGGACACTGACAGGCTGGAAAGATTCAACAGAGATCTCCTGAAGTACAAAAATGGGAAATGCAAAGTCTCACACCTGGGGAGGAATAATGCCAAGCACCAGTACATGCTGTGGACCAGCTGGAAAGCTGCTGGGCAGAAAAGGACTTGGGGTTCTGGTGGACACCAAGCTGAACATGAGCCATCGATGTGTCCATGCGGCAGAGAAGGCCAATGGCATCCTCAGGAAGTGCTGTCAGCAGGTCAAGGGAGGTGATCCTTCCCCTCTGCTCAGCCCTGGGGAGGCCACATTGGAGTGCCAGGTCCAACTCAGGGCTTCTTACTGCGAGAAAGACATACTGGAGAGACTCCAGCAAAGGGCCACGCGGATGATTTAAAGTTTGGAGCACTTAACATGAGGAGAAGGAGAGAGCGGTGGGAATGTTCAGCCTGAAGAGAACGCTCAGGAGGTACCTTGTCAATGTGCATAGACACCTGATGGGGTAAAGAAGATGGAGCCCTACTCCACTGTTCCCAGAGAAAGGATGAGAGGCAATGGATAGACACAGAAATACAGGAAGTTCAACTTAAACATAAGAAAATACTGTCTCACTGCAAGATTAAGCACTAGAGCAGGTTGCCTAGAGAGGTTATGAAGTTTCTATTCATGGAGATAATTAAAATCCAACTGGCCACAGTCCTGAGCAATTTGCTCTCATTGACACTGCTTTGTCTGCCAGGGTTGGACAAAAGACTTCCTGGGAACCCTTCCAGCCTTAATGATTCTGTGCTCCTGCTCTGCTCATCTGAGCTCTGCATCTATATTCCTCTCCCAGCTTAGTGAGCTTACGTGAACACATACCCAACATCTGGCAGCTTCAGAGGATTTCATTCTGCCTTCTACTACTGTTACTTAGGGACTTGCCTATCTGCATTTTTACATACAGAGGACTGTAAGGGCCTGATTTTTAGCTTTAAGACAGTCAGCAATAACTGATGTGTGAGAGGAGATCCAAGTAGTTTCGTCTCATATGTTAAGATACTTGCTCACTGTATAAGAAAACTGAAATACCTGATCAGTACTATCAGTCGCAGCTGTTGGTGGCAATGGTCTCAAACATCTTGGTTGTCCCATTAGTCACAGACAAGTGGCTCAACTGTCTCAAGCTTGGATGGAGAAAAGAGACATGTACATGACTGGGTCAAAATTTTGCCTGTCTGTAGATACAACTCTTGCCAATAAAGTAGGAACTCTGAGCTCTCAGCTTCTTCAGTTCTTATTTTTTAAACAGCTTCTTTTTTAGGAAAACGCTGAAGCCTTGATGTTATATACCCATGCTTTCTCATGAACACATGACTCTGCTTATAGCGAAAGGCAGAACTCACGAAAAAGGGAGAATCTGAACGTGAGTTTGCAGACTAGTGAAACACACATCTGTGTACAAACATTTCTGGATCTTGGATGCTTGTTTTCTACTCTAGGCACCAAAGAAATGCAACGTATGCATCCTATACCCTCAAATTTGCTAAGACCTTTTCATATAGTAAATGCACATATAAGCTGTAAAGCAATCAATATACACAGACTTGTACATTTGTCTCAACAGGAGACTTCTACAAGTTTGGCAGTACTATTCAGAAAAGCCAGTTCTTCAGAAAGAGAAAGCTGGGAAAGCAAACAAATGCTTAAGGACAAAGTACATGGCAAATACTCACATTTGCCACAAATGACAGCTGTTAAAACTAAAAAACCAATTAACTAGCAATTGTAGCAGATGTTTCTACAGCAAATATGAGTGGGTTTTAATTTTGTATTTAAAACTAACTATGAACAAAACGTTAAAAATATACATCTGATGCATAAAAACAATCTCTTCTGATAACCAAATCAACACTGGAGATTTGGTAAACTGCAACTTCTATTATTCTGGAATTTCTAAATGCAAACCAATCATTCTTAAAGGTGACGATGCAAGTACCAGGGAAATATTATTTGTCTCTGTTCTCATGTTATGAAATTTATTTTGTGCGTTATTTATCAAAAAGTTGCTGGGAACAAGAATATATGTAGTTATACTAGAAACAACATTATATGTTTATTAATCAAAAATTAATCTAAGCTTTCAAACTAGTCAAAAGCTCTTAAAATGAGGCAAATATCTCTTACAGTTTAAGATCTTGTCTTCTCCAGCACTTTTGGAGAAGAGCAGGTTGGCAGAAAATGAAGAAAGGAAGGAGAAAGGAAGAAGATTCCTGCTCTGAAAAGAATTAACCTAAAAGCAAATGTTTAGGCATGTATGTAAATACTAATTTACAAACTTTGTTTATATCCTTTAATATTTTTAAGCTTTGAGTTTTAACCCATGTTTAAGATACCTAGTAATTATTATAAAAATGAATGAGTTATCAATATAATTGTTTATGAGCAATGAAGACATCAGTTTATTTGAACATCTCCCTTTAGAAAAGGAATTCTCTTTACTGTCTTTGGAAATCCTGAACTGAAAAGCAGTCAGTAAAGAACTAGTCCATAGCAATTATGCTAATGGTTTCCTTCATAGCGGTGAAAAAAATACTGCTGCCAAAGACATCTAACAACATCAGTTCTTTATCCAGGGTTGGAAATCAAACACTTGTTTCAGTACAGGATTCAAAATGCAGTTTTAAAACTACTTTTATTTCTTGCACATGGTCTGTGGCAGCTTGCATTACCTCTTAACAGTATATACTATTGCTAATAAATGACGATATAATCAAGTAGTCTTGCTCCATCTCCACTGGGAGCTCAAGAACTCTGCAGACTGACATAAAGCAGCACTGCTCCAGAAAACTGATGATTTCTGGCTTTTGCAAAAGTGTTGGTGCAGCCACATATTAATGCACAACAGGGTGAGATCTAAGTGAAAATGACCAAGGAAAAGGCAAAGATCTGTCTGCAATGGCACCTGAGCTCCTTCATCTGATTCACCACACAGCCTAACACACACACCTGCTGCACAAGGGAATGTGTAAAGGCAGCTGAGTCTATTCCTATTAATGAAACCATTTTCTGTCAATTAAAATGTTGTCAAACCAGGATGTAAGCAACTTTGCTAATTCCCCCTCTCTGCTCCTGGCTCGTCTTGGTATTTCGTCTGGCCAATACACAGATTCCATAAACAAGCTGGTCATCAGGCTTTAAATAAATAAGAGTTGTCTGCGTTTACAAGTGTTTGACAAAGATTTCCAGATGTTAAACCACCCCTACCATTACAGATCCACTAGTTAAAATGCACTAAAAACATTGTTTTTAAACATGTACAAACAAATTCTGGAGTCAACTAGACTATGAAAACACTTCACTGGAATCCCTTGAAAGACCACCTAAAAGTTTTGCAAACAATTAAAGCAAATTGCCTGGATCAAGTCACGCTGCCAGGGCACACTGGTATTTATACTGGCATGCAGAATACGTGCAGTTTTAGAATTTGACTACAGACTGGTGTAAACTATGGCTAAGTAATCATATTCTTGCAACACAGGAGATTAAATTTTGACTGACATTACGCCATCAAAACAACTTCAGTTTTCGCACGCAATGCACATACGGGTTTCCTACAAAGCTTCCTATAAGTTCTCCAAGATGTGAGCAGAAACAACTTCAGTGCATGAAAGGAGGAGGTCTATTGCTGGGGTTTCTTGCCTTTTTACCTATCAAGGAACAGGTAGGTTTATCTCCATCCAGGCAGTCAAGTTAACCCTCATCTCCTTCTTGAGTCACACCTTGATTAACTACAGCCACTTTCTTCTTACATTCAGTGCAACCTCACGTGTCCTTGGAAATGGCAGCCACGTATCTCCTGCAATGCAGACTAAGTTTCATTCAGATATTAAAGTGAGATAACATCTGAATGCTGACAGCTGAAAGGCAATCTGATCTAACACAGATCGGGAATAATTGCAGGTATGAAAAGCAGGAGAAAAAGAAGTACACCCCTTCCGCCTCCCACTGAAATTCCCCAGAAGCAAGAATATCTCAGGAGCAACAGAGTCATGGAGATATCATTCAACTTCCATTCATGATTGTAAACCCCTTGAAAATTTCTAGAGATGTTTTTCAAGGAATGCAACACAAATTCAACTTTAAATGGAAATGCTTTCAGCATGGAGGAGGGGAGGAAAAGAGCCAAAATCTCCACCGATTATTTCCACAGAAACCACTTTTTCCAGAAGCAGCAACTCTATCACTCAACTACCTGCACCCCTTGTAGCTGTGCACTTCTAGATCTCTACTTGGACAGAAGAGTTGCACAAAGCAAGCCCCGCCAGGCTCCCTCTCCTCATTCTCCCAGCTGCCAAGATTTTACATCTATTTCCGAGATGCGTTATATTTTCTTTTTTCCTGGTGTGGGTTTCCTAGAGATGACCTTAAAGACTCTTTACTTACCCAATAAATCTCTTTTATAAGCAGCCATTCTAAAAATGAGCTTTTATTTCTAAAACTGTTAAGAAAGCACGAAGTTATCACCACCTATTAATCAGTTACAAAGTAAACTGAAACAGGAACCTGCTAAAATTAACCAAAACCAAAAGCTGATCTACTGTTCTTAAACAGCCTGACAAAATTTTCCATATTTTGATCTTCCTCTGATTTGTACTGTCAAGTTGGAACCAACACATTTTAAAAGAGCCCTGCTTCATTAATATCCAGCTGATCTTTTTAAAATGTGCCCTAATGAATAACACAGAAAAAGACATTCCTATATTCTGGAGATTAAAACCCAGAACTATTTTGATATCATGTCACCCAGATACTTAATTCCAGATCAGCAATATAGAACAACCTCTTCCATGTGAAGTAGTTGGTGTAAACAAGCAAGATCTGAAATAAATGTCACAGGGGGAAAGGAAAATCCAGGTTCTTTACCTGTGCTAAAGAGAGGAAATTTAAGGTTAATATACCCTCTGGTCACATATTGCTGAATAATGAGTGACTGCTTCAGGTAGGCATTTATAAAAGTAGAAAGACAATGGCATTACAGTCTATACAAGGATGATGCTTTCTTTAGGAAGGAAGCCAGTTCCCAACTCACCTCACTATCCAGTCATCCAATCCACATTTCTTAAGTTTGGCTGTATGTCATGGGAGACAGTGCTGAAAGCCACATCCACTGCCCTCCCCTCAACAATTCATCCAGTTATCCCATGGTAAAAGCACTGGTCAAGCATGACTTCCCCTTGGTGAATCCACATTGACTACTCCTGATAACCTTCTTTCCCTTGACATACTTTGAGATGCCACCAGGAACAAGCTGCTCCATCACCTTTCCAGGGATGGAGGTGAGGCTGACTGGTCTGTAGTTACCCAGATCCTCCTTCTTCCCCTTTTTGAAGACTGGAGTGACATTGGCTTTCCTCCAGTCCTCAGGCACCTCTTCTGTTCTCCAGGACTTCAAAGATGATGGTGAGTGGCCTAGCAATGACCTCTACCAGCTCCCTCAGTACTCATGGTCACATCCCATCGGGGCCCATGGATTTGCAGATGTCCAGCTTACTTAATTGCTCTCTAACCCAATCCTCTTAGACTGAGGCAAAATCTTTCTTTTTCCTGACTTCCTCTGTGGTCTTGTAGGTCTGAGATTCCTGAGGGCTGACCTTAGCAGTGAAGATGGAGGCAATAAAGGCATTCTGGCCTTTTCTGCATCCTATGTCACCAGGGCACCCAATTCATTCAGCAGCGGGCCCCCATTTCCTCTAGCCTCCCTTTTGCATCCAATGTACTTGAAGAAACCTGTCTTGTCCTTGATCTCCCTTGCCAGGTTTAATTCTAAGGAGCCCTTAGCTTTCCTCGTTGCATCCCTACATCCTCTGACAACATTCTTGCATTCCTCCCAAGTGGTCAGCACCTTCTTCCATGTTCTATAAACTTCCTTCTTCCACTTGAGTTTAATCAGTAGCTCCCTGCTCAGCCATTCATGTCTCTTGGCTCCCTTACTTGATTTCCTACTCATTGGGATACTCAGATTTTGAGCTTGGAGGAAATAGTGCTTGAATATTAACCAACTATCTTGGGCCCTCCTACCTTGTACTGCCCTATCCCATGGGATTTCTCCACGCAGTTCCTTGAAGGGGCCAAAGTTTTGCTCTGTGCCTACTGTGCCAGATCCTGAACTCCACCATCTCATGGTCACTACAGCCAAGGCTGCCCCAAACCTCACACACCCAACCAGTCCCTCCTCTTTTGTCAGTACAAGGTCCAGCAGCACTCTTCTTGTTGTCTCCTCCACCACCTGCACCAAGAAGTTATCAATGCACTGCAGGAACCTCCTGGACTGTGCACGCCTGGCTGCGTAGCCTTTCCAGCAAACGTCTGGGTAACTGAAGTCCCCCACAAGAACCAGGGCCTGTAATTATGAGGCTACTTTCAGCTCTTTGTAGAAAGCCTCATCAAATTCCTCATCCTGATCAGATGGCCTGTAATAGACAGCCACAACTGTGTCTCCCATATTAGTCTGCCCCTTAACTCTTACCCACAAAGCTCTTAACATCTGCCCCTGAGCAGACCTCAATACATTCTGGTTGTTTTCTCACATGAAGATCAACTCCACCACCACGCCTGGTTTGCCTGTCTTTCCTAAAAAGGACATGGCCATCCATGACAGCATTCCAATCACGTGAGCTGTGCCACCATGTCTCTGTAATTGCAATCAGATCATAACCCTGCGACCACACACAGCTCTCTAATTCCTCCTGTTTATTCCCCATGCTGTGTGCACTGGCATACAGGCATTTCAGAGAGGGAGTTGAGCACACAGCTTTCTCCCTAGAAGGGTGGAAGGCCTTCTGGTTATCACCATGGCAGATAGCTGAGGAACCCCTGTTCTTGCTCTGACTCGCCAAGCTTATTCCCCAGCTGGATGTAATGGCTGTGGCAGAGCCCTGGTTTTGTGACATAGCAGGGTCCAAGGTGGTTCATACTCAGTGCTGTCTCTTATTGGAATCGGTTTCTGAAACCATCTGCCTATATTGTTTTCATGTTGATTGATAGTCATGTGATTTAAGTAAGACTATAGTATGTTTACAGTGTCCTGAAGGTTTCAAAATTATTACTTATCACTTGTGAAGCAAAAAAAAAAACAAACAACCCAAAACCAAAAAACACCAGGGAAAAATAAGTTCTAGTCAGGGAAAAGCTGTGTCCTTAATTCTTGTTCACTAACTTAAGTGAACCTTAACTTTTTTTTTTTTTTAACAAACTCATCCAACTACCTTTAATTAATATGTGATTAATAAGGACTTCAAACAAAAACTAACATAGGCTTGTGAAAACGCCTGGGTTCAAGTGAAACGTATTATTCCTCTGAAGCCAAAGAGGTTATGACTCATCTCCCTGTTTACACAGAGCCAGGAGGCCACGGAGAAACACTGCAAGAACATCTAGGGAATTAAATCAGGCATCTAACAGGAAGGTAAGTATCCTCAGTTTCTACCTATGAAGAAATAGATCAAGGACATTAGGTGAGAGGAAAAAAATTAAAGAAATACCTGCAAGTAAAACAAGTAACTCCCAGGGAAGTCATGAATCATCAAGAAGAAAACAGCTCCCAGAAATAAGAAAACTGAAAATACATGAACCGAGCTTTTTCTTCATTTGTTATTCTTCATTTCTATGGCCAAGCAGTACTTGACACCAAAGAGCCAGAGCAGAAGTTCAGGACAAGTAGGTGGCACTCAGTGCAAAAGCTATGAAGGAGGTGAGTAGATCAGGGTGACAAAGCCTGATGAAGTCTCAGGTGCTCACTGACACAGCAGAGCTAGGAAAGCGATCAGAAAGACAGTGATAATTTCCAATATATGACCCCCCATGGATCACTGTTGAATAGACATAAACTGAAAATGTAGGCTTCCTAAAATTCCCTAATGAGCTAAGTCATGATATGAAACCCACAGTAGAGATAACGGCAGCGAAAACACAAACAGAATTTACTGAAGTACTTTATAGGAAGCGTGAATATAAAATCCTGCATGGATCTACATGCACAGCCCCTTCACAACACACCACTCTGTATCCAGACATACAAACAAAATAAAGTTTCCCAAAATTATTTTCAATGGGATCTGTCTCACATTTTACAGAGCACTGTAACTTTTTCAGCCTCACCTCAGAGTGTCGAGCTGCTTGTTGACTTGTCTGCACAGTGGTTTGCACACTATGCACTGGAAACACAACCAGTGACAAAGCCAGCTTCTTCAGTGGAGCCAGCTGAAAACAAGGAACCATCCTGCCCACCTCTACTAGGTGCTGGTTCCAAGAAAAGAGGAGAGAGGCCACTGTCAGTGAGTTTAGCAGCAGAATGGGCCTGACAGCTTCTACTAACAAAACAGTAAACGGAGGCAGACAAGCCAGAGACTACTCTATGGCTCCAAAGTGGAGCCACTGAGGCCAAGTGACACAGTCTCACCACATCCATACTGCAAAGCACGTGACGGTGGGTCTCCTCCATGTCCCACGTGGTGTCCCTAAGAAATGTTAATCTGTAGGTTCCCTCTCAGTCAAAAGCATCTGAAATAATGTGAGGGCTGAACTACAGCCCAAAGCAGTGTTTTCATAGCATGGCACCTATGTCTGTGTTGCACACTGCAGCATGTTGACTAAGGGCACGCAGCTGTTTCTGAGCCAGCAAAGGCTTGTAATGTCCTTGCAGCGCTACACAGGCAGCCAAATTTGGTGCTGTGATGTGCACATGTGAGGAGTGGCTCCTGGCACATTATTCCTCAAACAGATATGACACAGGAAAGCACTAGGAAGCATGAACCAAAACCATGCCAGAAAACCTTGCTAATAATTAAGCCATAGGCTCTATCAGCAGTGCAGTAGTTGAGCTCACACCCAGGTCTTGCTTTTTAGCAATATAAACTTAGTCAACACTGTCTCCACCAAACAACTCTGAATTCCAGATTCCTCCTCCCTCCTGAGCCATCACATTAATTACAAGGATTAACTGCAAGCCAACACAGGCTACAAGGAGCGAGTTGCCCCCCCCCTCCACCTTGCACAAAGACATTCAGCAGGGATCCCCTTGGTCCGTGCAGGTTCTTGCCGAAGAACGTCCTTCCCCCTGTACACGCCCCACAGGTACTTACAACTTTGTCAGCTAGGCTTCAGACTTGTTCCTGGCATGAAAGCAGTATTAACTAAAATTCTCTCTCTAGAATAGAATGGCAGAAAAGTGTAGGAATCAGGAATATTACCATACCTTACAGAAGCTTTTGCTAGCAGTCAGGCTGTCTCATCTACTTGTATAAGCAGATATGGCTGGAACTCTTTCCTTTTTCAGTAAATTTGTATTTACCTGAGGACTCTTCTTCCCACAGAAACCTCAGCTATGGTGTATCATCTACAGGATCACATTTCCCCACCCCCGTCAAGAAATGTTAAGAGAAGACTGGGAGGAGACACCCACTTAGACATCATCATTTTTGACAGCTGAACATAATTTCCATGTTGACCCTTTCAGAGGTAAAACAATCTTCTCAAACCAGCATTCAGTTAGCGGAGTTAAGAAGTGATGCCAGTTCAAAAAAGAAAGCATGCAGGAAAGAAAATTAAGTCCTTCACACGAGGCTCTTACCGACTGCTCTAAACATTATTTGGGAATTTGAGAAACTGCTTCCCATTCGTTATGGCTGTATAACAGCTCCAAAGCAGTGTAACACCAGCTAATGCACCAGCCTATGCAATTCTGGAGCACAGCTTCATGAACAGTAAAAGAAACAGTGCAACACCACCACAAACACCTGCTCATACAGGCTGAGTACAAAGCACCAACATCTGTAGATAAGGAAAAAAAAATAAAAGTAAACAAAGCCCCTCCCCCTTAAAAAAAAAATCTTAATGGAAGGATCACAACCAAACTTGAGGGTAACTACAAGGAAGAAATCCTGACTTACACACTCTGCTTCCCACTTGGTCTGCACAGGGATTTAGCAAGTACCTGAGGAGGAGGCTGTGCTGAGACCCCAGCTGTTCCTAGGCACAACCATCAATCTAAAGCAGGAGTAAGAAGCCTCCACACCGCCTTGCCTTCGCAGATACCGGCTTGATTCAGTTTTAGTTCTAATGCAGGCCCTATGATGAACAGTTGTACCTGTGCACAGGCACAAAAAAAGAGTATTCAATTATAAGAGACTTCATGGGTACATTTCACTTTATTTACTGAGAGTGAAATGCATTCCTGAAACCAAATTTTAAGCTTAAACCACTTACCCACTAAATTAAACTTTACTGAACACAGATGTTAAGAGAGATAAACATTCTGTACTTCTTTCTAAGAAAAGCAAAGTTTGCTTGTCAAAGGAAATCAAATTTATGCTGACAATGATCAGGCATTGAACACTAATGACCCTTTCCACAAACAAATGTTTGATCAGTTATTAAAACAAATGTTGATAACCATGTATGAATATTTTCCTAACAAGGGTGGTTGTCAGATGCCTCAAAGTAAGGATGCCCAACCTGCGTCCACCAGGCTACACACCACTGGCCAAACAACATCAGGTGGCTCGAAGCCAGCTGACAGCTACCCCCTTTCCCTTCTGTCCACATCAGTAACTGCTGGCTCTCAGCTTCCTGACTTCTTAGGGGCAAAGAGGACCACAATTTCACATGTAAGCACTTTCCAAAAGCAGCGGTATCAGATAGTGCACGCACAATATAGTTGAATCAGATTTGCTGAGCATGTGCAGATCCTTTGGGAATGTAAAACCCACTGAACATGCATGGATCAGCAGCACTGCACATAGGCACACATATACTAAATTTGCTCACATGAGAGGAGTGGAGGAGGATTTTGGCAGAGAAACCTATGCCACTACAATAATTTCTATTACACAGCCCATTCAGCTGAGAAATCCAGACTCCACTGTTCCAAAACTCGGTTTCAATTAAAACACACACACATAATTTAGCTAAAAACTAGTTCATTTCTGTAAAACAATTCATTCAGGGTCTTTAAAGCCTTCAGTTATACCAGACAAGACCATGATGCAACATTTTTACTCTTGCACTCGGAGAAGTTACTTCGAGGATTAATTAAAAAGTTACTACATGGTGTAGAGTTTGTTTGTTGGGTTTTTTCCCCGTCTCCAGTAATACAGACAAAAAGCATTTACACAAAGTTAAGAATGCCAAGTCAACCAATTCAGAACGGGTCAGAACATTGGCTTTGCAACTTTCATTCAAATTCTTATTACTACATGCATCGTGATACAACCTTTCCCGACATCACTACACAATGCATTTTTCCACAAGATCTCTTAGGTGGAACACACAGAAGAACACACTGAGAGTAGTGTTCACTATTTTGCATTTACTTGGTTTTCACAAAGTGGCCACCATGCCTTATTTACTGCTATTACCATGCTCAAACTGCTCTGAACACATACCCATATTGTTAGAAACCACTTGAGTGATGGCTTGGTCATATGCAACCATGGAAAGATGGGATTTCTGTGTTCTTGTTTTCCTGGGTCTCCCCAGCCATACCAGCAATGGCAGTTAAATATAGAAGCACAGAACGCTTTGGTTTGGAAAGGACCTTTAGAGGTCATCTAGTTCAACTCTCTGCAGTGAGCAGGGACAACCTCAAAGAGATCAGGTTGCTCGAAGCCTCATCCAACCTAACCATGAAAGTTTCCAGAGATGGGGCCTCCCTCACCTCTCTGGACAACCTGTTCCATGTTTCACCACCTGCATTGTAAAAGATTCTTTCCTTGAACCCAGTCTAAATCTACCCTCCCTTAGTTTAAAACCATTACTCTTTGTCCTGTCACAACAGGCCCTGCTAAAAAGATCGTCTTCATCTGTCTTGTACCTTTATTTAAGTACTAAAAGGCCACCATAAGGTCTCCCCGCAGCCCTCTCTTCTCCAGGCTGAACAATCCCAACTCTCTCAGCCTGTCCTCATAGAAGAGGTGCTCCAGCCCCTGAATCACTTTTGTGGCTCTCCTCTGGACCTGCTACAACACTCCCATGTCCTTCTTGTACTGAGGGCTCAGAGCTGGACACAGTACTCAGCTGAAGCTCCTGGCTGCTGTCATGAACTGTGCGGGGCAGAAAATTCTGTGCAACTCATGTCATTTACTTTAAAAACACTGCACACACAAGAATTAATTTATATGCAAATATATTTTAAAATTTGAGTGATCTTTTAATACTTAAGCTACATTGAATTTGAATACTTTTTAACACATTCTTATAGGAAAATTTTTTAGACATACATTAAGATTTCCTCATGAGTCTTTCTACTGTGTTCACTACTATTGCGTAAGTGCTTTGCGAGTACTGACGACTGTTTTCATACCATCCCTGTGAAGTGGGTCACATTCTCAATCTGCAAACAGAAAACTCAAGATTAATACTATCTGGTAATTAACTGTCAAATATTAGAGTCCTATAACCTGATCTGGCAGAATTACATAAAACTTCATGTACTCAAACACAGCTCCTCCCAATTTACATATTTCTGTATTCTAATCACATTTGGTTTACTCACTTTTTAAAAATACTACCAATGTTATAAACACATTATTATGCAAAATAATCCTTGGCCAAGCATCTGAAGAAACACAGCACAGAACATAAAACACACGCCCTAACACATTTGGGCATGCCCTGTAGCACAACTGCAATTTCTCTATGGACAGAAATTAACACCAAGTAACATCATGACAATGTACTTATAAAAGATGTATTACTAACTCTTGAATGCATGCACGCAGTTCTCCTTTGCAAGAACTACGTGCAACCTAGATTCAAAACACCTTTGAGAAGCTGTGGTCAGGTAAGAACATAATTACCACATACTCTGGATAATGAGAGTAATTGCAAAACGACGCCATAAGACATTACACTGCAACACAAATAAAGAGTCAGGAAATGCAAAATAGACAGGTATAAACTGCAATGCCAGTTGGGAAGCTTATTTGGCACCATATTCTTGGCATAAGATGCAAGTACAAAGCTCTGGGGAAGCTTGTGTGAAGCAGGTTTTCAGCTGCGTTTCCTAATGGAGATGCATGTAACTCTTCAGCTCCCCGTGTTCCTCACACATACAGCTAACAAGTCACTGGAGACATTTATTCTCTAAATATATTTTATTTACTGCTTTCAGCATAGCTTATAAGGTGCCTCTATTAAACAATTACAGCTTTGTAACACTGGCATATATCACCGCTTCAGAAAATTTCAACGTGTTGGGTCACATCTGAAGTAAAGGTGTTTAAGCACCAGAGCACTTCTGTGGAAATCTCTTTGAACCATGTTCCTCTTAGAAATTGCCAGCAATGTTCTGGTGAAATGTTAAGCTTTTTTAGAACAAAAGGTTAAAAAAAGATCAGATGTCGTTTTCCTTCAGTTTTCATAGGCTCTTGGATAACTTACAACTAAATGGTCATGCTAATAAATCAAGTTCAGGTGACTTCATCAGCCATCCAACCTATTCACTATTGAAGTTAACTACGATGAACCCAATCTGCTGTGGCACTAATTTATAGTTATACCATTAGGTTTGGGTTTGAAGGGACCTTAAAGATCATCTAGTCCAACCCTCAAATGCCCATTACAATTGCATACACAAATTAATGGTTGGAACAATTTGATCACAATTTCTACCTAGAGCACAAGGGTCCTTAACGAGGCCCTGGGCTTCGCAGCTGTATAGAATACGCCATCAGGTACAGCAAAACTGTTGGTGTGGCTTAACAAAAAGAGCGAGTTCTGTCTCCCGTTGGGATCACAGGCTTCAGAATGCTTGAGAAGCAAAATTCCTCTACCAGTTTCATGCCAGCAGTACAAATCCAAGAGCGAGTTTCTAGCAGATCACCATAGAGAGATCTTCAGTAGTCAATCCAAACACAGAAGGTATTGGTAACTGCAATAGTCATGATCTGCAATTTCTTAACTAGAAATTAAGAAATACACTGGACAAATTTTGCTACTATGTGACAATTATAAAGATCAGCATTTCCTTTTTACAGCAGGATACTCTAAGTCATTCTTATTTTTATAAATCGTTACCTTTCACTTGAAGGATTCAGAGTATTTATTTCGTGAAGGTTGACCCTCATTATTGAAGTGACTCAGAGCTTCCCCTTTTCATGCTCACAGGCACAAAAACTGGTATCTCATGCTCCCTCTGATTGTTCTCTATTTCCAAGCTATATCAGTAGCAAAAATCATTCTGATGTGCTTGGTCCAGGTTTGCCAGTGAGAGGAAAGGATTCAGCCCATCTAAATTAAGACACCTACATCTGATCTAGTGAAACCCCTTTTGTCGTCAGCAGGGAGAAAAAACACACATCTAGAACACAGTAAAACCTATCACCATGCCAATGTCAAAAACAACTGTGAAGATATCAAATACCTTATTGTTTCCTGGCACTTTTGACAATAAATATTTACTCAGCTGTTCCCAAATCTTACACTTAAATGTCAAACTGTTCACAGCTGAGGACAGTTTCTGCAGTCTGTTTGTACAGTGCATAGCACAAGAAGTAGCACTCATAGACACTACAACATTTGAAATAAAATGAGAGCAGAAAAGAATCAAAGATAATGTGAAGCAAAGTATTGGGAATGACAGCTCTGTGTGATTATGGCATAATTTCCAGAAAAACAGCCAGTTGTGATTTGAAGGTTTTAAGGGATGGATTAATCTTCTCAGCCTTCTTAATCTGCTCTCCAATTTTCCAAGAGCACCACAAAGTAATAGACAACACAATAAGGTACCATGCTCAGATATCACTTCTATAATGATGCAGAAGTCGTATTAACCCTTCCTGCCACAGGATTACACCAAGAAGGGAACACATTTGTCCATCCAGTCTCCTAAAATATTCCCCAAACAACTGAGTTCCAGGAGGCAGAAGACCATGGTGACCATGGAATCAGCACAACCTGGATTCTTCCACAAAAAATGCAAGGCCTTGCATATGCTTATTGGGTTTGAGTATTAGCATAATAGTAGCGTTTTTCAACCTTCTGGAATTCAGCCAGGCTTCTAAGAGACTTTAAAAAAAATCATCAGCCAAATCTTGTAGGTTTTTTGATGCATGCTGTCTTTATACCGAGCACACATTAACATCTTCTTCAAATATGAAAAGAGGTGGTGTTCATTACCCTAAATATAACTTCATTTCTAGACAACTGCTAGGAAGACACTGATATCAAATACTTTCTTATTTGTAAGAGTTCTTAGCTTCATTACATATAACATTACTCTTGGTCTGCACCCCCGTACACATCAGTGAGTAGTAGCAGTCCACAGCACAGTGACCCACAAGCTGAGAACCCCTGAACTACAGCATTAAATACAGCAGAAAAGTCAAGCAAGGAAGTCAGAGCCAGACATAACACTTGCTTTGTGTTTGGGAGTGGATTAAGTGTTGATTCACCCAGTGAGGTGGGGCTTTCCACACCATCTTAACTAAAGTAACAGTTAAGTAACAGTTCTGATTGTAATGGTTTTTCAATGTTTACAAGATTGCCAAATCTGTCATCTTCCATATTTCCAATGTAAAATAATTGAGAAGCTGATTTCAGCTACAGTCCTGCTACAGGAAAAAATAGTCTCAGCTCTGATTTATTTTCAGATCTATTCTTAAACAAATCACGTATCTCTCTCTGCTTTGGATCAAGGACTTCAAATTCAGCCAGAGTTTCAAAAAACTGTGCATTTTGTCCATTAGATGGGCAACAGCAACTTCTGGCAATGTCAAAATAAAACTGAAAGGTCAGGTTAAGCATTGGAAACAAAATATTATTCAGCAACATATTTATCCATCATATATTAAGTCCATATTAACTGTCGTGTTTGACCACATAAATGTCACAATAAATATATATATTTACAAATATAAAATTATTACTGGAATGGACAAATCGGTGAACACGCCTATAAACTCAGAAATGTGTTCTGCTTAGCAGGTGGAACTACAACAGATATGGGTTCGTGGCAATTAGAATTGACTGAATTTTCAGATGTAAAACATAAATTGTATGGAATTTTTAGGAATGGGATTAACTGTTGCACAGAGCAGAATCAAAAGGAAACTAAGTTGCCACAGCTGCACTAACACTGCTGTCAAATCTGTTCAAATTGGGCAAGTTGCAAGTCTCCTAATAAAACGCGAGTTGAGAGAGTCCGAAATAGACTGATTAAGTCCTAGCAGCTACAACTTTGTAAGGCTCCATCTGCTGTGTCCATGTGCCATCCTGAGCCTCTGCCAGATCTAGGACTGGGACTCGCTACTGCGTTGTCGGTGACAGGACCTCCTGCTGTGCTCTGTCAACAAAGTAGTAGTGCCTGTTTGAACACAGAGGTGACAAACTTGGAACTGTGTAGGACACAATTAATACAGACAGCCTGGTGAATAGAAACTGAGATTGCTGGACAAGAAGAATAGAAAATATGGATGACAACACGGAACATGGGAATACAGCCAAAGCATTAGGTAATAATGCCACTAGGGGAAACTAAAAGTGACAACTTTCAGAATATTTGTCGAAGAAGTGCAAACAGAGTGAACACAATAAGAAAGAGTCTAACAAGCAGCTTGGAAAAAGTATAAAAACACTTCAGAATGAGGAATCCTGCCAAAGAATCTGCAATGACAATAGATCAAGTTATAAAGAGGCACGCTCACAGGAGACAGTTTCTCTGCAGAAATATTTCTGTTGGTGTTCATCATGAAAAAACATGGTAAGGGTCTCACATCAGAGCACTTCTTTATGGAAGACTCAAAGGGTCTGTTTCAAACACCATTTTTAGTAACATGACAACACCTGACCTTCACCTTTGTTTCCTATAACCTGTAACAGTGTAATCTACTGTTAAGTAGGAGTACAAATAAGGCAGCAGTATGAGTTTTAAAACTGAGTAAAGTATCAAAACAAACGAGTGTTAAGATCTCACCTGTAATAAGTATGAGCCAGAGGTATCTGCACTGGAACTCTCATTCTGTATCGTATTCTGTTGGGTAATAGCATCCTCCTTCTTTCGCTCCTTCTGCCCTGCTTCATCATCTTCATACTCATCGAGGCTCTAAAACCAGAAATATTCAGTTACAAAATAGTCTCTGTTGCTTCACATGCTTCCTATATTTCACAAAATCCGTGCACCTGTGAATGTTTTCAAAAAATAATGTAATATTTCAGAAGCTTAATTAACATTTAAATGCTTTTCTTTCCACAGATATTGGTAACTCCAATACAAGAATAAAGTTGACAACTAACTGCTTTTACTTAATCACCGAAGTAAGAAATAATCAGATCAAGATCCAACTTGACAAAGCTTCAGGCAATGTTGTCCAAATTCAGTGGTACTGAGAGCAGAAGCTTGGACTATACCTCAGGTCCCTTCGATTTGAATGGTTCTACAATCCCATTTGTCATAACCAATAACTTTACCTCTGTGTAAGAGATTCTGAGAAAGTACAGAAAAGGGAAAAAAAGAGTTAACTGTATTCTTCACTCTACAGCTGACCTCTTCTGACACCGTGGCATCTGCTGCGATTTAAGTGCCAGTCTGAATCACCCATCTTAATTTTGCTCTCTTTGGTTTTGTCTTTGAAAATATACCATTGAACATTAGTAATTTTAATTAGTTGAACTGTTATTAATTACTAACAATTAACATATATATGTAACATTTTGGTTCTTCATCACAAATGTTTCATATTAGACTTGCTGAAATAATTTATTCAAAAGGATTTTGTTTCTAAAGTACTGACTGCTGACAGGTGAGAGATGGGGAAAATAAATAAAATTGATTAATTATTTAATAAATCCTCAATGGCACTGTCTCTGTTCTAGTTCAGCATCATGCTGAGGCCAGGGTAGAAGTGTGAGGACTCAATCAGCTTTGGACTAAGTCAGCTATGTCTGCACCAGTCTATTAGGTTAACATACAAAAATTCACAGAAATAAAAAGTACAATCTTGTATTTAGAAGATCAACTTGAAGAACACATGAAACTCAAAAAATATGTGACCACAACACCACAAGCTGTTCGCCAGCACTTTGCATTAAAACAGGAGCTATGTGAGACTTAGTTCCTAAGCCACAGGCAATGAACCATGGTAAGGTATCAGAAAATGCTTCTACATGAATGTGCAATGGAGTGATCTGCAGCTCTTACCAAATCAGCCTTGTTCGGAAAGAACTATCAGGCTTACAGAACGCCTCACATAAAGACTACTGTCATACAGATGATCAATGATACCATGTTAGAAAACCAGGAAAACTTCTGGATTGTTCTTCCAGCCTCCAAGTTGTTCATGTAGGAGAATGAAGAACCCAGATAAAGGGAAGAGAGAGTTTTACATGAGTTGGTAACAGCAGCCTCTAATAAGTGCAGGAGAAAACCGACTGGAGAGAGGAGACCAGTAATCTTTACACACCTCAAAAAAGCTCTGCATTTTCAAGGAACAACATTCTTTAAGAAGCATACAGCTCAAATTACAATACTGTAGGTAAAAAAAAAAAGTCTTTGTAGAGGCTAAGTAGACAAGTACTCCTTTATTCACAAATTCCCTCTTTCTTCAGCTACATGCTTCTCACAAGCTTTCCAGAAACCATCTGCATTCCACAGAAATACTTTTCTCCCAATACAATTACATCCATGAAGAAGAATGTTTGTCTCTCTTTCGATATAAGGTCACCTGCTACTAACTATTCTCTTAGCAATTTCGGACAGGAACAAAATGTCATCATCTGACATCAGATTTCCAGCCACAAAATTTTAAACTAAGCGTTTTCAGTTAGGATTTGCCAGCAGTGTCCATTCCCACCCTTTCCCTTCTCAGGAAGGTTCAAGATCACACACAAGACTGCTAAGCAATACCATCAAAAGGTATTAACACCACCACCCCCCCAGCCCCAAATAATACATGTTCCTAAAGTTAAAGGCTTTCTTCCCAAGCATGGAAGAGTTACCAACAGTTTATGTAACCCTGATTTGGAGCACAAAACCTGCTTTGAAGGCTACTGGGGTTCCTGTTCCCTTCACTCGAGCAGGCCCCAAGCCAGCCGGGGCCTACACAAGTTTCAGTGGTGAGACCCACAGAAGAAGTGGGGTTTTATTACTTGTTACAGATGAGGTAAAAGAGTCATGGACAGGTTGATCCTCACCATTTGCAGCCGATGTGGCACATTTGGCAAGTGTTGCAAATACCTTCCTACCCTAAAGCAGGCTACCTGTAACTGTCAAGGCCTATCTGTGGTTTCTCAAAGACAAAGGTTATGTTCCAAACATACAGACACGCACATACCCACACACTGTTTTAAATCCTGTCCATGAAAAGCCTGCTGAGCACAAGTGAACACAATAAGAACTACAGAAATTTAACATTTTAATGCTTTTTACCAAAGTTAGTAAGTTTTGTTTCATTAACCTTAATAAGGAAATCACTTTGGTTTGACTCACAAGGAAATAAGTTTTCTTATGCAAAATAATACTGTAAATTCAGTGTTCCGCTTATGCACCTCTTCATCAACCTCAGTTAGATCGCTGGTCTTAATGCAATTTACATTCTAGGCTACCTTAAAGACTAGTAAAAATGAACAAAAGCCAAGTTTCATTTGACAGATTAGTTATTATTGAAGAAATTAAAAGTGTTGTTACACACTTTAAAACCCCTTTTTGTTCAAACTGCCCTGCAGCCGAAACTGCCTCAGCCCACAGGACACTTCAACCAGATGGATTACTGCCTTGTTCGCATTGCAGGCTCCTCTCAAATACTCCACTATGCTTCAGAAACTAGTTTGACCTCATTAAAAGAAGACAGAAATGCAGGTACCACTTTCTCTGTCAGCACAGCAGAGAAATGGATTTGTCATCATCAAGGTGTAATTCTGGCCCATTATATAATTTTCTCTTCTGTCCATTCCCTTCCCCCTGCTTTTTTATTTGGCTGCTAGGCACATACCATTTCAGATACTTATTTTCCATTAAAATCATCTGAGTTTTGTACAGCAGATATTCAATGTGACATTCCCACATCTGATCCTAATATAAGGAATCCACAGAAATTCTTTAGGTTTTCCAGCATTTCAGTACATGTTTGAAGCTGTAGTATAAACATTTTTCTGTAAACCTCTGGTATGGAAAACACAAGCAGAAGAAGATGCTTTTCCGAAGAATCAGACTGCTGAAGGAAACAGCAGCAAAGATATCCCCGCATTCCAGTGCCCCACCAGCCTGCACTTTCAGGAGACATTGTAAAAAGAACATTTCACTGAGTCACTTGTTATAAACCTTGTGCATTGCTACGAACAAACAAAAACTGGGGAGGGACTGGCTTTTCCATGAAAACAAGCAGTACCCCTACATGTAAAAAAAAAAATCAGTTTTTGAGCACGCACAAGCTGCTCCTGCCACAAGAAACGATGCGGAGTCAAAATGTCACCATCCCCATCCCCCTTCCTGCACCAACTTGCTTTTGCCTCCCAGTTCTGCTGGCTGAGCACATATCGAAGGGCTTCCCAGTTCATTTCGGGAAAGGTCAGGCAGGTTGGTTTCAGCAGTTCTAATTAGCCCAGATGATTTTGCCTGAACCAGATGCAAGCCCATTCAAACGACTTATTTCACAGAACTCCAGGGATGGTTGCGCTACATCAGCTTTTTGAAAGCGATGAGCACTTGAGATAATAACAAATTTAACCAGTACAGCAAGATGTGCAAGCAGATACATACTCTCAGTAAAACCCTGTGTTCAACTTCACATTGGGCAATATTAAGAATCTCCACAACAAAAGCACCTTCAATTATCTTGACTTCTTTTTAGCTTCTTAACCATGCTAACAATGCAGGAGAGGAAACAAATGTAGGCTTTTTCCCATTGCCCCAAAACAACTTTGAAAATTAAAAAAAAAATAATCTACTTTACTGCAAGGACATTTTCCATGTACAGTAAAAGCTCAAAAGCACTATCACAATTCATATCAAGATGCTGGAAAAGTGTAAATTTTTCTATTAAAAGTAAACATTTCCTAAAAATTTCCACAGTAGAAATACAAGACAAGATATAAGAATACTGTTTTTAATTCTGAATAAATGTAAACTAAGCAATTAATTACAACAAAATACATATTGGGAATAAATATTCTTTTTCTCTCAACTGATCATGCAGAAAAGCCTGGGGAAAAAGGTAACTGCAAATAAAAGACAACTATTTTACTCATAATTTCTTTATAATCACTCTACTTACTGCAGCAGTGAGAACCAAATGCTTCCTTGCTTCATCATGTGCAGCTCTGATATCTGTTAAATATCATCTTTTTACCTCTTTGCACAGTATCAAACCTTTGCCATCAGCTCTCAAAAAACACAGCAAAACCAAGCAAAAATCCCAAACCTCAATCATTTGAGATTGAATTATTCACCTTCAGAAACACTATTTTAAATTATATTTTTAAAACACACTCTTATCACAATGTCCAGACAGCACCCACAATATTAAGTAAAATGGGCTTACTGTAATATAATCTTTTATTGGAACAACAGTATAATTGGAAAAATTGCATCTTTTTAACTACGCAAGCCTTTCATCAGGTTTAGCTTCCCTAAGAGCTTTTCTTTACAAGTTGAAAAACATCCTTATAGAGGTGAAAAGAGCTAACGTTATTCATAGGAACTATCCAAAACCTACGAACAGTTTTACAGATATGGATTACCCAGTAAAAGATTTTATTTTTGTAAGAATACTTGACTGTAATTCTCACATTAAGAGAGTCCAAAAAAGGATACTGAACTCGAACACCTTATCTGAATGATCTTTGTGCACTTCTCAAAGTCTACGTATCCAAATGGAGCAGCCCAACATCAACAATTACTATGATCACAAGCATGGATTTTAACCCCGAAAAAGAATAAAAGCAGGAATCTCTGGTATCTGAGATCAAAAGAGCCCCAAATGCAGCCCCGGGTCAGTGAGCAGCAGGTGGGCCAGGGCACAGCTGACTGCAGCCATGGATGCGCTCATCCCTGACCACAGCACCAACAAAGCAAACCAAAAAGAGGACCATCACTTAAGAGATGCATGAGATGCACATCTTGCTCTACAGAACTCACAGCATTCGTGATTATAAGGCACATTTACATTTTGTTTGAACTTTATCCTTTCCTCACCCATAATGAGAACTTACAAGTCCCTACTTTGTATACTGAATTGTATTTCAGAGTAAATGCAATTTCCAGTCTTAAAATCCACTTAGAAATGTTTCTGGAAAAAAATCCCCAACATATTTGTCCGTATTAGAGCAAAATAACAAAGTATTTTGAATTCTTTTAAAGCTTTAAGTAAAACATCAACTATATCAACACCAGAATGTCAATTATCCCTCCATTATAATAACAAAAACCAGCTATGTTTGCAGTTTGTTATTCAGCAAAATACATTGTTTGGCCACCACTGTCTTCAAACATACCACAAGAATGAGTCCAAAAGTTGAATGTTTAACTTAAACTAATTGCCAAAAAATCCTTTATCACAAGGCTTGTCAAGAGTGATTGGTGGAAATGCCCAATTTAACTACTTAGTACGAGATATTATTATTAAAGGCACAGAGCAAAATACCAGGCATATAAGAGAAACTGCAAAACACAAGCATCATTAAAATGTTTCTGAAAAGAGAAAAACATAATAAAAGATATGGATTGGGAAGCTATCAGAATTAAGCACCAAATTATTTAATACTATACCCAAATTTAGCATCTTAGGCCCTTTTCAGATTGATCTCCACCTAGGAACAGAAGTACCAAACAGCACAACTCACTGAAGACTCTTATGCAAAGAGGTCAAACTGCCTGACACCTGCTCCATGGGGCAATTACTACCTGAATATAATAACCACTCATCCAAAAGAAGTACCAAAGCCCTGCTCCTAAAAATAAATCAGATACCAACAGCAAAAAGAAACAAAAGCAGCCAAATCCTCCTCTTGCTGTTGGTGTGGTCCACAGGCAGCTCCAGCCCACCTGGCTTCCAGAACTACAGGGCCCAGATACAGCACAGCTCTATACACCCAGAGTAAAATTAAACTCCCCCCTCGCTTTTGAAATTTTGCTCACTGTTCTTACCTCCATGTTCTAATCAAATTTTGCTGGTGACAACACATCTTTCTCCCTCTTCTGCTGATGGTTTACACCTGATACAGAATTAATGAAGACTACATTCTGTACACAGAAATCACTAATAGCACTGAACATACCCAAAAGTTACAGAAGTGTTCCCAAAATTCACACACACACAAAATGATCATAATTTTGCTCTGAAGTGGAGTCAGGCACCAAACCCAGCTCCCTAGGCTCCTAATTGACATTCTGAAAGGATGCATCCTACTCAATACAAAGATCACAAATCAGTGGCTGAGCATAAGAAACCTGGCAAATAAAAGTTTGCCTGCTTCAATCAGCCAGGAGGAAGAGAGAGAAACGTGGAGGATATTTGTACTCTTAGCAGGAGAAATGTTTATCACTTTGCATCATGCCATACATGTTAAGAAACAACAACAGCAGGTTGCAAGAACTGAAAGGATAACTCTTCCTGGATGTATAGAAATCAAGCATCTACAGACTCAATGCCCACCTACACTATTTTTCCTATAAAACCGTATTAGATGGGATTCTTGAAGACATTGGTAGTAGAGACAGTGTAAACTGTCCGAAATCGGAGCAGTTTCCCCACCGGGAACAACAGCTGAACAAAAGCCACTCAAATAGTTAGGTAATGGGAGTGAAAATGCCTGTAACCACCATCATTTCGACTTCCATTGCCATGTACTTCTGCCAAAACTAAGCAAATACAAACAATGCTTCAAAAGAGATAAAGATGTATTGTCATGCAGATAAAGACCATACAGATTGAGCACCCTTCTCTTTAAAGCCAAAAATGCGGAGAGAAACGAATCCTGGAGACTAGCACAGTATTTTCAAAACAGAAGTATTCCTTTTAACGTGACCATGTAATAGAAAAGGCATCTAATTCCTGTTTTCTTCCCTAGTACATCTATGGTACTTCTAAAAAGAAATAAAGATGAGATCAGTATTTGAGGAATGTTCTGAAAGGAGATCAAACAGGTTAATCAGTATACTGTATTTCTAGCTATCCTATCCTCTGAAGCATGCAGTTTGGAGCAGTTTATACTGTCTGAATATCAAGTTGCATGTAAAATGGCTTTTTAAAAAAAGAAGTACAGTGCCTTCGCAGGTTTGTGCTCACTTGCTTAACAAGCCAATTGTCATTTTTCTTTTTCTAAGCAACTGAATCTCATGCAGTGTTTACACACAGTGGGTGTGGGATTGGTAAAACTAAACAAAGCCAAAGAGGCTGCTGACAGCCAAGGGAGCACGGACAGGCCACGACAACAGACTGAACCAATTCCAGGGGAAAAAGAAAACGTTGGCACAGGGCTTTTTTGAGAGTTCTACTGCATTTCTCATCCGGGAGTGGGATCTTCTGAATTCACAGAAAAACTGATAAAACATCAAGCAGGTTTTCTGCTCTCCCAGCTGTTTCTTTTTGAGTCCTAATATAAATAGCTAAAGTTCTACCTAAAGAGATACAAGCACTCCATACTCAGCTGCAGGGCAGAAAGGGAGAGGAAGTACTGAAAAAGCACATTAAACAGGACAGGCACATATCTGGATAATGACTGCTGAATTTGACTTTCAAGGCAATAAGCAAGCCCTTTTGAAGCCCTCAGCACTAATGTCACCAATAGAAAGACAGTACTGATCAAAGCCATGCAGACAAAGCACATCTGTAGTGCTGAAGTCTGCTAGGATAGCAACACCCAGAGAAGAGGGGGGAAAAAAAAAATCTAAGGTTGCTGCTGCAGTTAATATGGTAACTATTTATTGGGAGAACACCTTATACCTACAAGGTAATCCTAGCAACAATGCTGTGAAGCTGGTTCTCAACCCAGACTTCCGAGACCACCCTTTAGCTCTGCATTTGGAAGGAAGACCTCTTCCTCAGGGGCCTTGCCAATGATTTTTTTTCTTTATAAATGCTCACATTAAGGTCTGAGGCTCCAATGGAAATCCAGTCCAGGTTGTCATAGTGCAATCCCACATTCTAGCAGCACAGAAGTCTTCTGTCACCCCTGTCACACAGCATTTGTACCCCTGCTTCTTACGGAAACTGTGCTCAGAAATCACAGTCCTTTTGTCCCTGTAATTTTTTGAAGTCACTAGTGACAGACGCGGGGGCGGGATTCAGACAATAATAAATAATATTAATAAAAGGTTCATACTGTCAAGATATGAAATTTGCACTTTTTTTTTCTTTTAATCAAGTCTGCTGAAAGTGAAAGATGCAGATTAGCTGCCCCAGTAATCCCAGAGCCAGACAAAGCAGGCCACTACGCTTCCACCTGAGCGGTCAGCGCTGCACAGCCCCTGAACCAGCCCAGCAGGTGCTTGACTCTTCCCATTCAAAGGCTCCGTGAGGAGCCGCGGGAACGACAGGGCTGACTTAAGAGTGAGGAGCAGAAAGCGTGGGAGACATAGAGAGCTGTGGGAAAGGATAACAGAAAGAACATGCAGCTGATGCCTACTGAGAGGGAGCTACGCAAGTAAACTGAAACTGCAGCAGCAAAAATAAGCAAGCGAGCAAAGAACACATCTGTTTCAAACGATCTGAGAAGCAAAACTACACAGTATACTTTTCTGCGGTCTTTGTCACTGTCAGCGTGATCCGCCTGCAGATTGCTTACACAAAATCTCTACATTTTGATTACCAGATCCAAGGCAGAGCTGGACATGCTCCTCTCCCAGCAGATAAGGAAAACGAGGATTTCAGGACAGGAGCATGCAGCTAGGCAAGACTTCACAACTCAAGAGCATTTCATGTGCACGCTTTAAGCCCACAAAACACTACCAGCAGGTTTAAGTACCTTAATACAGCAACAGTATTTGCATATGGTGAACTCAGAACAGAGCAGAACATGCACAGACACAAAAAGAAATCAAGCTAGGTGTGAGGAAACAGCATAGGATGGTAATGGGAGAAATGAGTCACGACATACAGTTGATTCAAAACAACTGTGCTCACTGGAACCTTGCACTACTGTTAACTCGTTGTGTAAGAGAACTATGGTACCTCTACAGCAAATCAAACCAGAATAAAGCAGAAAATAAATGAGACAAGAGAAATGCTGGATAAATAAAAGCTTATATACACAAGTGCAGTACAGAAGTTTGTACAAAAAGAGGCAATTTTCCATTAGTGTTTTTTAAATTGTTGAGTCACTGATACATTTTGGGGGGGTTTTAGCTATATAGTTACTTGCATATAGTATAGTATAAGTCTTGGCCGGGTCTTCAGTAACCAAGAAGTTTTTTGGATGTCAGCAGATCTACCTTTTCAGGCCAGACAGCCCAATAAAATCATTAAGATTTCAGCTTATAAGGCATTTGTTTTCTCAATTCAAAACATCAAATATAACACATTTCTCAACCGTAAAACAGGAATAAAAGGTACAGTCCTCTTCCCTGAAGTACTCCTAAATCTACCCATTAAAGATGCTCAGGAAACTTTGTTATAGGCTGAGATGGATCTGCTCTGGGTCCAGACCCCTGCATTGCTTGGGACTGCACTGGCAAGGGTCTCCCTGGCTGAGGCACAGGATAAAGGGCCAGGACACCCCTCCCCCATTTTCCTTTGAGTGTAAAGGCAGCCTAAGGTGAAGGTTAAGGCTGATACACAAATAAACGTGCATCATCTTCTCCATGGTTACTGCTCACACGCCTTGTTTTCTGTAGACCAAACTGTGGTAAACATAAGGTAAATTCAAGCTTTGCCATCCCGTAGTGAAAGAAAGGTAAACAATTTTACATCTCCTGTAGGTACCAGAGGGTAGGAGCATTCACAGCGTTGCCATGGAGCAGCCCTGAGCCATTCATGTGTCCCACCCCACAGCCTTTCACTCTGATGAAGGGGACAAGGAGAGGAATTAGCATGAGCTGACAGCACTGGGGATGGGATTGAGAGCTCCATTCAGCAACCCCTCACAGGCAAACGATACTTTAAAATCAGATTTTTTTTCTCGATTTAATGACAACAAACACGCAAAACTTTCAAAGATAAAATTATGCTTTAGTAGGGGACTTCACATTGTAAACGGGGGGTGAGGAGGAACGGGGACACAGACCAAAATAAAAACTACCAACAACAAAATAAATCCCCCAGCCATTGCTACACTCGCACTCCAGTCCAAACCGAGGGAATGTGAGGCAGCATCCGAGGAGGAGTCAGGACCGAGGACTCTGCTGTTCACATTATTAAAACGTGCTTTTAATTTCTCAGACTGCAAGCTAAAGCCTGTAATAATGTCACTTGGAAAACAGAAGGCTGAGCGAGCATCTGAGGGTGAAAAGGAATGTTTTCACAGGCGCAGTTAGTAAATACCACAGGCTCCTGCAGACATTCTTTCTTAAATGGAAATTAACATTGCTTTAGGTTACCAAAAAATAATTCTCTTGATACAACAGAAGTAATATACTAGCTATTAACCTTTTAGCACCTGTGCTAAAAGATACAAGTACTAGCAGAAGGCTTGATATACAGACACTACTTTCTGTTCAAGAGCAATTTTAAACCCTTCCCCTCCTCTGCCACATGATTCTTGGCTGTAGATTTGGAAAAGTGAGGAATCCAAAAGTCTCTCAAACACTATAAAACAATGTGGAAATCAAAAGTTTCTCTACATATCTGTGACTAACTGTATGAGGGCACTAGACAATTTAAAGAAAGGAAACTACTCCAGATAGAATCAGAACTGAACCTTCACCCTAAAGCTGAGCCAAACTTTATTTGGACACTGAAATAACTCTGCACTGTTTTGATTTTATTTTTACTTCCTATTTTTTTATTTTCACATGCCCCCCTGCAAGTGCTTCCTCCAGCCAAGAAAACAAGCATTTTCTCCCTCCTCCAAGATTCCTAACAAATTTAACATGACAGACACGAGCTCAGGCTTCACAGCAGCTTAAAGAAGCCCGTGGCCATTCAGCCCTACTCCAGCTCCTCTTTCCCACTCCTGCCCATGGGCATCTCCCAGTCCCCCGCATCACCTCCCCTGACACTGGGAAACAAGGGTAATTTATTAGCAGAAAGTTAACCCTGTAAGAAGCTGAATAGTCTTTTGTACATCTTGGTGTAGCTAACTACAGGTTCAAATGAGTACCAGGGTCAGTACGGGCAAGCCAGGTAAAAGCAAAGATCCAAAGCAGCCTGGACATGGAAAAGGTTAAACTCTCACAAAATTAAAACCTCAGCAATCCAAGCCAGATAAATACTGAAGCATTCATCTAAAAGCACATACCAGTGGGGAACATGACTAACTATTCTGGTGTCCCTGATAATAGTAAACATCATCTATTTTTAAGGGGAAACAAAGTGTGGATGAGGATTTCAGAGCTCTGACAGGTGGCCAAGGTGACTTCTTTAACCTGCAGGTTGTATGGGCTACACTTGTTTTCCCCTTGTAACCTGCATGGATGCTATGACTTGCAGCAACAAGGGTACTACGACAGAGCTCATCCCTCCAACCACTGGAAGTTTCACTACACCACATAACAGCACAGCCCCATGTTAGGATTCCTACAGTAAAGAAGCCCATCAGGAGCCAAAGACAGTGGATTAACGTGCTCCTTCTTACAGCTCAACCCCCCATGCAGCTGGACCGCTGTCATCAAAAGAAAACTGTAATATAAATATAAACGAACAAGATGGAGAGACAAGACAAGCTCGACTTCTCAACCTGGCTTTTCCACGACAAACAGCATGAACTCAAAAACACCTACAGACTGGTCAAACTGCCCAGTCTCATCTTCTGCCAATTCTTCTGTCCTGGCACTATGTTTACCTGTACGGGAACTGATCCCCTTGTAAATTAATTCATCAAAACTCAAAAAGGTTATTTTCAGACCTGTCACTTCCCCTATTACAAAAAGGGACGTCCACACACAATAAAAAGGACAGCACAAGGGCAGGAACCACTAGACCTGGCCTAACTCCTTGTGAAATTTTTATCAGATTACTCCCTCCCTCGGCAGAGATATGCAAAAATGTTACTAAAATATGCATACCTTGTATACATAGCGTTCCTCACATTAGCAATGTCTCCTGACACATGCAAGTGATTTTAGGATGAAACATCCATTGAAATAAAGCCACAAAGATCATAGCACAGCTATTACGCTATGCCTTATATACACTACGGGTTTGGTGCACTTACTACTGCTTTCAGTAAAAGTTTCCACATTCTTTAAAACGGAGCTCCTTTTTCTTAAAACAATTAGCACGCCATTCACACTTCCATGGGGTTTTTTTAATTGTATTTCTGACTTGGATTTGTAGTAAGATGAAAAGGAAGTATTGTTAATTAAGCCGTAGTAGTTTATGCCTGAAGTAGAAGTCTGGCCTAGGATCTTTTCTGGCTGTGAATACGAAAATGTGAAACAGCTAGGTTAACATTTGGCTATCTTTAAGTATAAGAGAGTATCTTATTAACTGGAGTTGGGATAATAAAAGGCTCTGACTCTCTTCTGTAGCTGCTTTTCCATTCATGGCTTGTGTTCGAAGGCCGTTTTTAAAATGCGTAGAGAAGGAAGGCTTAAGTGCATCTACACATTGTCATTTCAAACACCCACAAAGGCTTTCACAGTCATTCACCACTGATGTGAAATGCTCTAAGAAATTATTTCTCCCAAAAGTCCAGTTAACATTATAAACAACTTACTGGGTCAGTGACAGCAAAAAATCACCTTGTAAATAGGATGCAGATTGATTTCTCATCTCATTGAACCCAATAAGATTTTGTTGCAAAAGCAACAAATACATTACACACAAAAAAACAAAACACACACACACACACACACACACACACACACACACACACACACACACACACACACACACACACACACAGGGCACAGAGCAGTTTGCCTAGAAAAGCGATCTTCATCACTGGAGATCTGAAAGGACATATCCAAGTCACACACACGCCAGGGATATCACAGGTACAAGGATCCTGTTGGGACACAATGACAAACTCGATGATTCTTCAGGGTCCCCCACAGACTTATTTTCTAGGCTTCTGTACCAGTAAACTCTTTCCAGGAAAAGTTGTAGTGGCAACACATATCACAAATAAGGATAACAAACTGCACCAAGAATGTATTTCCCCCCACCAACATTCACACCCCCCACGTAACCCAACTGCAGCTGCACAGCAAACTGGGAGAAGCAGGCAGAAGCAGCAGGGCAATCCTGCTGTTGTACCACCCAGCATCTACGGGACAGCAGCACTCTGGATTTTCACCATAAAACGTGGACACGTGCGTCAAAATCTCCCTAAGTAGAATACTGCCCTAACCTGAAAAGGTAATAGTACAAAAAAAAAAAAAAAAAAAAAGGAGAGAGAAAAATAAAAAGTTTGTTTTACACCTGCTTTGCTCTATAATACGTTTCCACTCATCCTTGCCCAGAAAGGATGCTGGGATGGTTGGAGAACTTCTCTGAATGACGACAACTGCTTTTATGTCATTTTGATGTACAGACTTCTTTTTTATGCACAGAATATCAGTTCTTAAATTACGTTTCTCCCCTCTTGACCTTATCCAATCGTCTGCACCATAGTATTAACTTCAATTACAACTAGTCTACCTACTGCAGAACTGTGATCCACGTCCATTTTCCCTGCTTGTTTAGTCAAAATTACTACCTTTTTACAACCCCTGCCTCCCTATTAACACGAGCTACTGCCAAGATGACTACAACAGTCTCCTGTGATGAACGTCTCAAAGGTCCAGTTAAAATCCTAGGAAAGAAAAAATCTGCTAAATCACACTGCCTGTTCTTTAGTCAAGGAAATGAAATAAAATAGATTTCTCACTAATTTACCCGGAACTGACGTCTATTCAGCTAGAATCTGCTGAGCTGGATTTATGCTCCTGGATTTGCTTTTTTTAAATTATAATCAATATTATACTCCAATTCTCTGAAAACTTCTCCAGCATTCCAAGGTTTCTTAGAAATCAGTATTACTGGACAAGAGATTACTTTGGTTCATTGCTTTGAGTGCAAGCTATCTCGACATGCTCATTTCCAAATATTTACGCTTACTGGAGATGAACCAACTCCCTGTCAACTCCTCTTTTAACATGAATACTTACTCCTGTTTCCACCATGCAGAAAACAGAAATATTTCTTGCACACGTACTCCTAATGGCAAGCACAAATCAACGTAGCATAATGATACCAACCTAACCAGAAAGATAAAACAACATGACTTAGGTTATCACCAAATAATAGTTTGAGGAAAAAATGGCACATTTAAGTGAGACAGGATCCTCCAAATGAAATGTACCACTTGGCCATGGCCAGACCTGTGCACTGAAAGAATTAATTTAAAGTATCCAAACCGACTGTTTGAAACAAACTCTTTATTTTGCACTGGAGTGGGCTAACAGCACACCCACCATTAGCAACTCTGCGAAAGGCAAACAAGAGGCACAAAACCCAACTACTACCATTATGGCTGACCATAACCCCAAGCCTAAAGCAGATGTCCCTTGCAGATCTGTCTGGAGGCAGGACAGGTCCAGCCCAATCTGCAGTGGTCGCAGCTCTCAGTGACAGCTGCTGCTGTGCAGTGCAAGGGGAAACATTTGAAAGCCACTGGTTGGACCATCTGCGTGTGGAGTCAAGGGCTGGAAACATTGGGGATTTATCCGACCGCACCGGCTTTGACACGTTACTTATTTATAATCTTTTTAAAAAGAGACAATTGTACATTTTTTGGTTTTCTTTTTAATTAATCCAACAGTCTGTTTAATTTATTACACTCCTACAGTGCCTTAATTTGTGGTTTTCTTCAGATGTCACCCTTCCTGAGCTGCACTACTGGCAAAGCTAACCATGCTGGGCTTTTAGTCATTCAACAGCAAAGACTAAACATTTACCTCTATTTGCCAGAAAGCACAAGCACTATTGTAGTCTAGTCTTAAAGACAAAATTTTAATTGAAGTATTTGTAAAGAATGCCTATTTTGAAACACAGCTTTCAATTGCTCTGTGAAACGCTTTGGCAAGGATACTGTGCATTCCTAGGAGGATTTAAATTAGTTTGCTGCAGAACAAAACCTGGGTTACAGAGAGTAACTTGGATACAGTCACCCACATCCAGAAAGAAAAAAAAAAATAACATTCTCATTCCTCTTGATCTTTTTCCTTGAAAATCACAACCATCAATATGCAAAGTCCATTTTAATATGATAAAGTGAGTGGTTTGTCGGTAAGTGAAAAATACTTACTGCAGTACTGTTTCTATACCAAATTAAACCTGTTTGTACTTCTCTAAACTGCTGCTATGGACTCTAACTTAGTAAAATTCTACAGTATTTGAAGCTGAAGCTGCTAGTTTTAAACTGACATGTGAAAACATCATTTTACATTAAGGACTGGAATTGTACCTCTCTATTTCAAATGCAATTCCTGTTTGTTTGGTTTTTTTGTGTATGGTGGCTTTTTTTTTTTTTTAAACAGGATTTGAGACATGCTTGTTTCAAAATAATTTCTTACTTGTTCATTCCAATCTGATTTTTCCCCTCAGCCTATCAGTAGGGCATCAGAATAAAAACAGGCCTTAACATAAAAAAGAAACTTAAAACAGTCTCATTAAATCAGATCTTCTCAGCATTCAGATCCCATCTTCTAGGGAATCTTCATATACATGATAATTAGCTTCCCAAAAGGCTAAGGCTTAAATGTAATTTCTTTGTGTTGTAAATTCTAATTATTCACAGTAAATAAATTAGTGATATTCTTTCATCGCTTAAAGCAATGCAGAAGCTTGAAGCAATCATACAACTGGCAAAAATTAGGAGCTCCCAAAAAAGTAAGAAAAACTTCATTCTTTACATTCCAGTAGACTTAAAAAGGGCTCCATTAACACTAACGGGGAAAGGGCCAGTGACCTAGAACTTTACTCGTGGTCCAAAACTATTAGTGAAGTCTGAAGAAGAAAGAGTAATGGGTATTCACAACCCAGCTCCTGTGATGGAGCAGGAGGATGAATAAGCTGTGCTCTAATTTACTCTGACGTGCAGCACATCGTGGCTGCAGCAGTGCTACGTTGGAACAGACCATCTTTCAGGAGTCACATTCTTGGGAAACCGCCGGTTCCTGGGGATTCTCACACGACCTTTAGTTTAACAGAAAATTAGTAAAAGAACCAAACAAACAAACATAAAAAAACCCCACAAAAAACCCTCAAACAACTCTTCTTACACCCAAGTCATAACAAAAGAAAAGGAGTTGGAGTGGGGAGAACATCTTATTTAGCCTTAATTGAGAAGACCACTGTAACATCAAATGGATTTTATGACTAATCTAACATTATAACTGAACACTATTGAACTTTATCCCATCCTCAAATTGTACATCACAGACATCACACTTATTCACTACTAGAAGACAGAGCCAACCTGAGTATGCCCCTTAGGAAACTCCTTCAAACCATCAAAGAAATCGATTTTTAGGCATCTCAGTAGCCAGTTCTTGTTCCCTAGCACATGCTTTACTGATAAATAAACATAGAACATTGACAAATATTAGTACGACAAAATTCCTTTGAACTTCCCCCAGATTGCTTTTGGGCTCCACACCTAGATCAAGCACTTTATGCACAAAAAAACCATTCCACACCATTCTGATGAACAAAGCAAGTTCAGATTTCATTTTTGTATTGCCCAAGTATAACTTTAATATCAGCATGACTGAAGAGTCCAATCAAAGTCAAAGGATGGACCTTATTTTCAACCCAGGAACAAAGAAGAATTTTGTCACCAGAAAGGACATATTTGAGGATTCACATTGTCCATTAAAGGATGGTAAGAAAAAAAAACAAACTTTAAAAATGTCATTGAACACTGAATTTAGAATTTGGCTTTCTAAAAGGAAACCAAGGAAACAGAACACCATTCTTGAAAACACCAAGCTAAGTAATGCCTCACAAACAGTAGCATCATCCAGCTTCCAAAATCATCCTGTTAAAAACTCCCACTACACAGTCCTTTCTATCTCTAAACATTTCTTAAAACTTGTAAGAACAAACAAATATTCTTCTTAAAATACTGCAGTAAGTATTTCTTTCTTATCAGCACAAAGGCGGCAAATAACTTCTATCAGAACAAACACTGTCAGAATGACTAAGATACTGGGATGGACTTGAGAAGTTACGGTATTTTTCTACTTCTCTGAATAAACATTTAATGCTGTTTCCACATCCTAATTTAAACCCCAGCTACGTATAATAGGAGAGCAGACATGTTTGTACGTGCATTCCACAATTCGCCAAGATTATGAGTCTCCTAGATGGCTGCTGCAAGCAATAGCAGAATTCTTTAAAATACTAGAAATATGTGAGTATGTATCTATCCAAATAAACACTGACTATTTTCATTACTAGAAATACTTTTGGTTCTGTTAGCAATTAAAATGCTTCAGTTTAAAGAATGAGGAACAACCTAAAAAAAATGTCTGATTTAGAATTACTGCCCTGGACATATCCTTTCTGGATCCATCTTGATGCCATCGTCAACAGAACTGTTGAGGAGTTAATAACCAAGCTACCTTGGCCCCTGAAATATCTGGAAAGAAAAGGACCTGAGAAAAATGTAAACTTGAACTAGCTTCTGAGAAAGAGTTCTCTGTGTCTCAGTGTAATTTCCTTTGTTTCTTTTTCCTTTAAAAAAAAAACCCAAATCACGCTCTCTCTGATGTGCTTCTGATGGCAGGTAACTCCAGCAAGGAGAACCAACCAAAAGAATAAATAATGCCTTATACTTCCCTTACTCATATTAAAGCATGATTAAAGTACAAAATCAGAGTAATTTCTGAATGAGAGAACCAAGTGAACAAGAGGAAAAGAAACTCGAGAGGGTCTGTAGAGCGAAAGCATATGAAGTGCTTGTTTAGTTTGCTGAAGAAGTCAAGGAGCAATTCAACACCAACCTAGAAGCATTTGAAGGCTGGTTACGAAGATGACAGAGCCAGGCTTCTTTCAGAAGCAGCAGATGATGTACAAAATGCATCAATTGGACACCAGGAGCACTTCAGCGACAGGGCAGCACAGCACTGGGTCAGGCTACTCAGGGACGGCAGAAACTTCATCCTTAGAGGTCTTCAAGCCTCAGCAAGAAAAAGCCACGCCTGACCTGCTCCAGGGCTGCTGAGGTACTGTTCTGAGACTCCCAAAGGCCCCCTTCAACCAGCATTTATATGCATTTACAGAGCATCTGTTTGATTTCTTTTTCATGCCCCATCTCCTACTTTCCCCCAAACTGGAAACCTCCAGGTCCACTTGGGTTTTATTTTTCTTACATTTGGGCAACAGCTGAGTTTTATACTTTCTTCCTAAGATGATTCAGACAAAACATTCTGTGCTTCAAAGCTCTGTGCAAAGAAGGATTCAGGTACAAATCCAAAGATGCATCCATAAAAAACCTGCAGAAGCAAACAATTTGGCAAAAAAAAAAATAATCCAAGGAAACAAGTAATCAGATACATTTGTTAGGAAGAATGTGTAGAAAAGTTCTCCTAAAATATGCAAAGGATAAATATAAGAAAGAATAAAGTTTCTGGCTTTGAAAGAGCCAGCTGATACACTGTGATTCACTAGGAGAACGGAGAGATAATTTAAAATGCTCATGCTTTATCTGGATAGATGTACACCTCTCCCTCTAACTTAGTAAGTTACCCATCTCTAAAAGTGAGCTGCCCCATCCAAAGGTTTCTTCACTGCTTTACTGTTCCAACTCTCAAAGCCAAGTCACAACTCGTATCACAGACCACACAACTGTACATTGAGCAGAGAGCTCCAAATGCACCAAATCCAGTGAAGACTGGGTTCCAAGGGTGATCTGATGCTTCACTGAAATCAGATCAAAGTTGACAAACTCAGAAATCTCTCGCCTTTCCCTGAAAGATTTTCTGCTGTTTCTTTCTATTGCATATTTACAGGCTCTCCTCTTTTCTTGGCCTTCAGTATGCAATTTGTGAGAGCTTTATTACTTCTGAGAGTGGCAACTTTCTCAAATTTAAGGAAAAGAAGAAAAGGGACTGATGGCTTAAAAGCTGTAGAGGAAGAATCGCCAGAAAATATTTACTTTTACCACTACTTTCCCCAAAAAAGAAAGAAGTCACCAACCCATACATCTGGCAACCCTGCTCATCTTCTAAAGATAAAATGACACACGTGCATCTCACATAGATACAAATCCTATTCCTCGCATACAGCTGCATGGTCTTAGTGAGAAGCTAAAGTACACATGGGTGCAGCTTTTAACTATTCATTTTGCATGGCACTGAAATAAGTCCAGTGAAGGCCATTTGAAAAGGTACACTGGATGTATGAGTCCAACAGTCGTTCTAGCACACTCAAATAAGAACCAGCTCCATAACTGAATAACCTACGGTAATCATGATTTCACACCCATTTCTCCCCTTGATTTTGAAAGGCTGCTTTCCAAGGTTCCTGAGCAGGACTTCTGAGGAAAGGTGATACAAGTAAAAATAATACAAATACAAATTGCACAGAATTTAATAAACTGGATCTGCCTACAAAACATACTGTTTATTAAAGTCCAAAAGGTACCTACAACCATTAAACTAACTTATTTTTCACAATGATCTGGTGAACAACAAGGCCCATTAGGCCAACTACATTTTCATTATAAAGTAACTCAAGATGATTTTCCCAAATGCCCCTCTTAGACAGGAAAGGACTGTTTGATGAAAACAAACCTTGAGGCAATAACTGCAGTAAGCAGTGAGCATACTGACAAAGTCAGATCTATGCCAGAAATTAACTGATAGTAAATATTTCATAAAAATTAGGAACCGAAGAGAAAAATAATGAAAATCTTTGGCCAAATCGTAGCAGCATAAAATAAAATTGGTAAAGCTTCTCATGGGAATTAAGGCTGCCTTCAAATTAAGTTCAAGTAAAAGAACCACACAGCTCAGCGTATTTTAATTTTATTGGGTTCTCAGAGCAAAGTGTACTTAACCTTCCCAGCAGACATCAACATTTGGAAGCGACGCACCCCTTTCTGTCACAGCACTCTACCAGCAGGTACAGCAGTGATTTCCAGCATGTGAGCTTCACAACACCTTTCCCCCTCGCTATTTACTAGCAAGGGATAATGATCAAGATGCTTTTTACAGTGACTAACCAGGCAGCTGCCAGATGTCTGAAATGGGTCAGCAGCGAATGCCAATTCCTTCTGCCTCATTACAGGCACATTTAAGTATCTTGTAGCATGACTTAAAGCTTAAAAAAAATATAATTAATTAAAAAGTCTCCACTTTGTAGCTCTCCTTCCAAATACTTTGAGTGGGAATTGTTCCTTTTTGTTATTTTTTTGTCCAAGTTTTAGTGCTGTTGCTGATGACGTACGAACAACTTAAGTCGCTTCAACAGAGAAGCAAGTTTAAATATAACATAACTGTGTGAATTGAATTCCTCACAAGTGCTTGGCTGATGGCAGCAGTGGCATTTACCCGTATTTCAGCAATAACTGACTCAGTCATAGTGCTCAGTTCAAGCCCAATACTCCCTAAAAATTAAGGGATTCAATCCAACTGCTGTGTATAAAACATTCTGTACCAACAGATGAAATATTTAGTGGACAGTATTATGCCCTGAACAGTAAAGAGAGCCTTCTGGAGATAAATGGCTTTTTATAAAGCTCTTAGAAATAAATCCACCTTTCAAGGACGGTTTCATCTTTTGAAGAGGATTGGTCTTAAAAGTAAAAAGCACTCATCTATAAACTCATTAAAATTGTGAGAAGCAAAGGCATTTAGGCAGAAAATAACCACATTCTTGAAAAGCTTCCCAATTAAGAAAAAAACGAACACCACCTAAACATCCTTGCTTACACTTCCACCTATTTATATTGTAGGCTTTCAAAGTTGCTAAAACATTTGAGCAAAAGTAAAAGCAGCAAAACCCGCAAACAACAGCAAATGTTTATTTTGTTCAAAATCAGACCATTTTGCAACTAATAAACTGATTTTTAATTGAAAAGCAGAATCCACGCATACTTCTTCATCTCAGCCCTACCAGTTCTGTGAGCCCTTGTAGCACACTGTTCTGGGTAGAATGCATTTAAATATCTCCAAAACACCCCCCTCCCTCTTGCCACATTCCCTTCTCCCCCCTCCTCGCATTTTCAACTAATACTTTGACATTACTGGCCTCACTAAACTCAATCCTGCAAATTCCTGACATTCATGTCTCCTTAATCTGCAGCGTAACTTGAGGAGATGGTTAACATTTGACCTTTGCTCTACCTCAGACATACCTGGAGACAAAAAAAAGAGTCCAAGGCTCGCAATATGCATTCGCACTCTGAAAGGATGTTTTATTTTCAAGTTCCCAGCACACGATCTTTAAAAAACCCAACCCATTAAAACTTCAAAAGGTAATTTAATAAAAACTCCCCTACAAGCACAGTTTTGCATAAACGTTACAAATTCATACTAAGAATTAAGACCTAAAGCCATAAATGAGAAATAAATCCTTAGGAGCATACATCCAAGAGTCATAGTGAATTGAAGAACTAAATGGCTACCGCGCTAATGAAAACAGCCAGCCCCATTTAATTAAACTGGATACTATGGCAGAGAATTAACAATAAATCATACACTGATTACAGAAGTAGACACAGTACCTAACAGGCTATGAAAAAAATTAGTCAGAAACAAATTACTAAGACAAATGGAGGATCAGGTTAGGAGACAAACGGGAAATAAAAAAGCAACCTCTGTAAGAAAAGGAAGTCTATCTCTTTGCTATATAAAACCAAGCAAAGACCCCAGTTCCCCCTGCTCCTTTCTTTGTCCTTTAAGAAATGTTTTACAATTGAAGAATGTTTTAAAATTTTGAATCTTCAAAATTGTTCTAGTTCTTTTTATCCACCCTCCTACCTTCATTATATACACATTCATTATGTGTATATACCTTCATCTATTATGTGTATATACCTATAGACCACCTTCATTATATACACATAAAAAGAATATGTCTTTTAGAGTATTGCTAGCTGCACTTTAAATGGTTTACTCTTTTTGTTCCTCTCTAAGTGGTAGGGTTTTTTTGTTGTTCTATTTTGGGAAAATATATTTACTACAAATTAAATCCTTTTAGCGATCAATGAGAAATGCTCTACCGGTATCACATATTTTTACCTCACATGAACTTGTTCATATAGGCTTCACATCCTTTCTCCTCTTAATTATGAGTGCATACTACTGCCAATCTCTGCAGCGCCATAATTGTGAGGGAAGAAAGAAAAGCGAGGGTTGGCATACCAGGGATGAACATGATTGTTTAATGAGCCAGTGTCTCTCTGCTAGCAGATAGTCCCCCTTTGGGGTGATCTCTATCAGCTCCAGGCATTTGGTTTGTCACACAGCTGAGGCATGACTGAGCAGGCCACTTGCAGATTGTTCTTGTTAAACAAAACCTGCAGCCACAACTGATTTCAGGAATGTCCTCTTACAGACACCTACAATAGTAATCAAGTACCTAAAAGCAAAAAAAAAGTGAAAAATAAGGTAAGTAATTTTGTTTTCAAGAAAATTTCACTTTCAGCTGCACTTTTCAAATCAACCTCTACGAGCAGCTGCTAACCCATGAAAACACTGACTAGAAAATTCATCATTTGCTCAAAGCAAAGTATTTTGAGGTAGAGATTTCCATAACTACAGACAAGTAAATGGCAAAAACTTTGTTTTCAAACAAGCTTCCTCTATGTGTTAAAAAAATAAAGGAACAGACAGAACATACTATTTAAAGTCTTCTTTGGAAGGGCTGCCTATTGCACAGAAAATGTGCCCTTTTTTTTGTAACCGTTGCTGATTTAATGCCAAGACCCTTCCCAAATCAAATCAACTGCATTTAGATTGGTTCAAGCCTAGATGCAGAGTTGATTTCCAAGTCAGCCAGTGGATGACAAAAGAAAATCATATAGAAAACATTACTAACAAAGTGTGTTTTCTTCATGTTACGTTACTGACTAAAGTTCTGATGTTCTAGCAGCAAAGGGAATTTAGTATGTTCTGATCTCCTGTTTCTTCACTTTATTTACTATGGTAAATCATAGAAAAATAATAAATAAATAATTCATAATAATAAATAAAGTATAATGATTAGTGATCACAGTAACAAAGCCAAAAACATGAGCTTGGGCACTTGAAGCAGCTTTTAGTCTGCTTATTAATAAAACCGATTACAACCGAGGATGATATTACATAGAAAAATAATCCATACTTATGCCTGTTAGTGAGCTTCTTGTTATTATCATGTTCATTAGTTCCCTACAGATAGTGCAACTTGTAGTCCCAACTGAGAACATCCACAAATCCCTCTCTTCTAAACTATGCCTGTAGTTAGCTACCACTAATTATCATCTGCTTTTGTAAATATCAGGACATTTGTGACTGCTGACAAAGTTCTGTAACATATTAAAGGATATCCACATCTTGAACGAATCCTTCAGTTTCACCTTGTTATTTACTACAACTTCACTAAATGTACTTTTTAAAATTAAAACAATCAAACAAACAAATGTAAACAGGGTTTTTACAGGTGTATTTTAAAGGGACAGAAACACAGTTTCAGGTGTATATCTGCCATTCCATTCTGCTGAAGTGGTACAAAAGCTATTCTTTGTAATATCACTGCTTCCAGACTTCCACAGATCACAGGCACACGAACAACCCCCATTTTTTTTCTAAATAAATAGAACACAAAAAGAGTTTATGAAGACTCAAAAAGGGAAGCAGAATGGTAGCTTGGAATATTTCTTGCATGTACAAATACATTAATAAACCTATTTCTAATTTCTTGGTTTGCTTCCCCAACATTCTTGCATCTTATAAAAAATGTAACATGCTATGAGAAGAGGTTTCCAGTGTTGAGCTGCTTAGCAACACCTGTGTTCAAATGGCCTCCAGGTAAGTTTGACAAAAACTGATCTGACACCTGACGAGCCCAATGTTTTTAATTGAAAGAAAGAAGCAAACCCTCAAAAAGGGATTATATTAAAACACCCATTTATGTTTTAGACTAAGAAGACTGTCAGATAATAGGATGCTCCTCAGCGTCTACCTCAGGCTAAAAACAACTCCTACATTTTGCTGTAAAAGTCAACTGCCTGAGGTGTCTTTATTTCATGCACAATAATTACGATGCACATCAACTTCAACAGGATAAAAGATATCTTTATGTGCACTTAATGTACAAGTTTTCTTAATTTTAAGTTTATTTCCCTTTTCACAAAGAATTACCTTTAGGGTTTCTATGTCTTTTTAGCCATAGGAGTTCAGTAAGAAGTATTAAGGATTTGTCCTTTTTTAGTTCTTTGATTAGCAACAAATCAAATGAGCAGAGAAATAGGTTGAACAGGAAATCCTTTCACAGGTGTGCTAGGACCAACTAAAGCTCTGCCATTATCAGAAGTGTCTGAATACAGGCCCGTAAATATTTGACTGCCAAGTGCAGGCCCCTAATTTAATTGTTAAGTACACTCAAAGTGCCCAATTCCAATATACTTCACTGGAATGCTTTATTAGAGTACTTAGCACAGCAAATACATGCTACATACTTAAACATCCAGCTGCAGATTTCCAAGCCTGAAAAAATATCACATTTCTGGGTTTACTACATTATTTAATAACTTTGTGAAAGAAATTTGACTTCTTTGTAAAAGTGCTTCATTAATGTAGCATCCTTATGGTCAGACTTCCAGCAACACTTTGCCATTGCCCACTGCAGCACTAACTTCCCTAACGCCCAGTTCTGTAACATCCTTCACAGTATGTTTTGCATGCTGCTCCTCTCTCACTTTTTTTCCTCCCCAAAGCAGAAGCCTACAATTTGGTACACTCAAACATCATGAACAAAAATGAAAAATCAACTAATAATGGAAGCCCCAAGCACATTCTTTAAACTCTTCTCAGCATACTATAGCAGAAATGAATGTCATTTAGGAAAAAAAATAATAGTATTTGATGCCAAAAAACCTTACATGAAACATCTCAATTCATCACATCTTAACTTTTTTTTTCTTAAAGTACAAACCCAAAGGACTGCTCTCTACATTATTTTTTTTAATCATTCAGCACATCTCAGCATTTTACAGATATTTGTAGCTTCTGTCTAATTGAAATCACAGTGTCATACAATTATCCTTTGAAGCACAACATTACACACACAGAACTAAATCTTTCATCTTGGAGTTAGTACATTCATTTAAATATCACTTTTTCACATAAGGATCTACGAGCTTCTATGAGAAGGAAAAAATGGTAATGCTAAACATGGCTGTGCAACAGACGGAAGTTAAGCAACTCACTTAGCACAGGTCTACAATTTGCAACAGGACCAAGCACTTCCAGGCTCCACTCTAACTCCTATATTCCAAAATACCCAGATCTTCACTCAAAATTGATTTCACATGTAAGTATGTAAGAAATCACATGACTAGTGACATGTGCTGAAATGGTGTTTCTCCATTCTAAAGAACAGGTGCCATATACCACAGGGTTGAGGAGAGCTAATCAGTTAACTAAGGTATTAGTAAGGTACTGCTAAGTACTTCTGTCTGACCAGTGATCAATACAACTTTGTTTTCAACAAGCCAAATATCCAAAGACTGAAGCCATGATACTATTTCAGATTGGATTTAGTCTACAAAAGCGAATAAGCCACATCAGCACAAGTGAAAAAAGCACACAGTCTGCATCTCAATTTGTCATTAACACTCTGGGACACTGACTGCAAGCACAATCCCTGCCAAATGTAGAACGACTGTACTTTAAAAAACTAAGGCTAAAACACTGGCAATAAATCTGCCTTGGCAAAACATTGTTTAACTGATCAACAATAAGAACAATGAATAATTCCTAGTTTAAACTGCCAAGACAAAAAGATAGTTTTATGGAAGAAACTGAGATTATACTTCACGTCATTGACAAGTCTGTCTGCTACACCTGGGGAGAAATACTTACATTAAAGTAGTTCTAACAGCTCTGAGAACACACTAAAAGTTCTCAGATCTCTTTCTAAATGGCTACTCACAATACAGTCTTGTTTTAAGAGCTTTTTTGAAGTTAGGTTTGTTTAATACTCTGCTTTAGGATACCAGAGCTTAAGTTAGCTCCTAAACTTTGCAATAAAGGTAATCTTTCATAAGTTCAAAAGATCTTGAAGATTACATCTATTTTTTAAATTCAGGGAAAACATATCAAATTGAAAAGCTTCATATTCCTGGCCAGAAAAACAAATGTTCTTAAAAAAAGATGGAGGAAGGGAGAAAATCTGTTTTATTAAAAAAAAATTTTAAAAATTTAGCATGTTTTCTGCTTGTTAATGTAAAAAAATAGACCTTAGTATGCAAATATGTACATAAACACCAAAAAGGATGGAAAAAACCCCTTGCAAATAACTCATTTCTCATTTGTTACAACCTAATTTAGCACAGAGTATTAAAAATTTCTCTACCCTTTGCAATTATAACAGACATAGCTGAGCTTAATTTCCTTTAAAGCTGCTGGCTTGAAAGAGGAGGTAAAACAAGACAAAAAGCAGTATGTAAACAATTAAGAAACTATTTAAAACAATGACCCATTCAAGAATCAATCTTGTATTTATTTATTTAGCCACCACCTCAGTGACTAGGAGCCAGCTTCTTATGTAGCCTTCATCCACATACAACTTGTAAACACGGGAGGCCCAGCCTCTACACTTAGCGATTTTTACATACAAGCAAACAAAATTTCAATAGCGTTCGGCAATGTTTAAATAATTTTCCCCTCTCTCTCCCCAGAATAAAATATAGAAAGAAAAGATAATATATACAAGAACAACAAATGTCAGCATCGTGAAGCTCAAGCCAAATGTTGACCTGGTAATGCCTGGCTACTTCTAGATGTTACAGCACACAAGTTTCTTATGTGAATTATAAGACCAATCTGTAGCATACAAAAAATACCCAGGCCTATCTGGGTGAATACTACTTCCAAAAGCAAGAGTCTTTAAGGGAACATGTGGTGGATGTGAACGGACCAGCAAAAAACCCCTCATCTTCAGGTATGGTTCCACAGCAGCTTAAGCCAAGGTTTACAGCAGATGAACCACAAAAATCTAAAATTTCAAGTGCTTGCACAGAGTAAGGAAAAGCACCACAGCCCCCATAATAAAAACCCAAAACAAACCCTAAGGGACAGCAGCAGATCGATGGGTAAAAGTAACAGACTGTCAAACAAGAGCAAGAGAACAGACCAAAGCACCCGGCAAATGAAACAAAATTAAATTAGAAAATGCCTCTCAACCATGAAGACAGCCCTGCTCTAGAATAACTACTGAACAGGGATCATCACATGAGGCTAACAGATACCATGTTGGGGTTTTGGGGGGAAGAGGAGGAAATAATAATCATAAAAAGGTAGTTCATCACATACAAGGGTTCGCAGAAGTGTGGACCTCATCACCCAATTTTTTTGTATGCTGTTTACACAGGTTCAAGGGGAGACTTAACAAGTACTTTGCAGATAATTTCACTTTAATTTCTATCTATTTAGTAACCTCCTTCTGACGCTGCAAGACTTCAATATTAATACTACCAAAAGGCTAGAAAACTAATCCACAGCAAATACCTGGTAAGATTTCTACATTCTTTCTTCTTCTTATGTGTCATTTTATGGCCATTGCAGAAGGAGGACATCAAGCTAGGTGGCTCCTTAGTGAGACCCACTATAACCTTACAGAGTACAGAGAGGAAAACTTAAGCTAGAGCTTTACAAAGCATTTCAATGCACCTTATGCGCATACAGTGGGAACAGACTGGTCCAGATCACTGCAGGTTTCAACTGAAATACCACAGTCCTACAAACACTAAACTGCACATTGCATGGGAAATAGTTCATAAAATACACACCAATAACTACAGCAGACAAATTAGGACATGCACAGGTTCCTGTGACCCAGAAAGAACTAGCAAGGTCAGAAAGTGCTGAAAGGAGGGATGGTGAAAAAGGAGAAATCCCAATTGCTGCTTGCTTGGTTTCTGCCCACTCTGGTCACTGCTGTATGTGCAAGAAAGCATCTTTCCCCAAGTTGTCCTACACAGCCACCAAGCACAGGACTGGGCTCTCTGCAGCAATGCATGGCAGGAGACCACTGACAGAAATTTGAAGGGGAGGGGTTGTGACCAAAAGAAAGGCAAACACTTTCACTGTAAGGACAGGCAGGCAGCAGAGCGGTAGCCCAAAGAGGCTGTGCTGTCCTCATCCTTGGAGGTTTTCAAGATCTGATGAGATAAAGCCTTGGGCAACCAGGTTGGATTAAAGACCTCCCGAGGGTCCTTCCAACCTTAATTACACTTGGGTTCAACGTTTACACAAAGAAAGCACTCAGCGCTGCACCAGACCGTGCTTCTACAAGTCTCTCACCCACTAAGAGGTCTCTGATAAGCTTCAGATCAAGAACGTAATGGTATCTCATTGGTGATGAAGGACTGCAGAACACACTGTGGGAAGCCCATGCCTAGCACATATTTTTGTTTCATATTTTTGTTTGAAGGTAGGTGAGAGTTGAGAGCTAAGACAGATAAAATTTGCATTTGACACAGTGTTATTCTGTTTCTCTGAGGGTCTTTTATTTGTTTGGTATGTTTTGGTTTTTTAACCTTACCTTCACCCAGGATGATGGTCTCAGATTAGGCACAAAACCTGGCTGCAGTTAAGATGACGTGATTATTACACAGTAAGACTACATGATAGAGTTGTATGACATTTGCAGTCCTGGACCATGAGACACAAATGTTCCATCCAGTCCTTTCTAGCAACATGCAAGCAGAAATAAAACATCAGGGTTGTGGTTTTTATTTTAATTTCCCATGACCTTGTGAAGCATGGGAAATAGTCATCCACCTACAGTCTTCCAATTGGAAAGTCTTAAGTACACAACTCCAACTTCAAAAAGTATCAGAGAAAACCATACATGAGTTTGGATATATGTAATGAATGCAAATCAGATAAAGACAGCTTCAAGAAATTAGTACAAACTTGTGTGGAACTCAACACTGAGCAGTGACCTTTCCAAAAGCCCCCTGTACATTTGGAGCTACAGGAGGATTTAGAAAACAACTGTGTTCCAGAGATGCAATGAAGTAAGAAGAATGAGAAGTTTCTGCCAATCAATATCTTGCATATCAATTCATATTATCACATTTAATTTAGAGTTGGGGTGGGATTTTTTAACCTTTCCTTGTGAAAAAGGAATCTACTTTCTGTCAGCTCTCACTGAGCTGACAGAAACTACGTTTTTGACGCAGGTTGGGAGTTTTGGGGGTTTGTTTTTAAGTAGCACGGAAAGATCCGCTCTAACTCAGTTGCCATTGGAGATGCATAAGTACTGAAGCTCCATAAAGCAAAACTGAAATAGGGTAAGGTACAGTCAAGAGTTGGATGATTTTTAAGGGGATGGGTTTTTTCCTTCTCTCACATAGGAGGTGGAGGGTTATTTGTTTTGGGAGGTTTTCTGGTTTGCCTTTTTTTTTTTAAGCTTGGTTCTTTTTAAAGTAACACATCTAGGATATAGCACATTCAAAGCACAAACAGGCTGCTGGAAGTTACGATACAAGTCTGGAAAAATCATAAAATAATTCACAAGGCTTCTGGTGGTTTATGAATGACTGAGGAAACAAATTCATTCATGGTTTTTACTCTCCTGTATCCTCAGTGAAAGTTACATCTGTGGAACTCAGGCAAGAGGGGTTGTATTTTTAACTTTTTTCCAGTTTTTAAATTAATAATAAATTATGAAAAGTAGTTCTCACGCATACAAAAATATTGTTATAAAAACATGTATGCTCCCCAGTCTAGACAGAAATCTCTTGCTCTTTTCATTAAAAATGCCCTACTCTCCTTATTTTGAGAGAGCATTCTTCAGTCTACTGAACCTACAGTAGAAAATGTAAACATCAATTATAAACTAATTTACTGTTAGCTTTGGAAATTAAGAACTAGAATCAGCCCAGTTTCACTAAAAATACTCAAACCAAAGTTAAAAGGGAAAGTCTAAAATGCATAGAGTCAAATTATAATTTGTTCCTTCTAGTACAGAAACAAACACAAAAGTCTAATTTCCCCAACTCATTACTCATCATACAGGGTAGCTTCATTAAAATATTATGAGGTTGTAGGTGTGTATCACATTGTTTAAGTATTAAATAGTTAAATAGCAAAATACCACAAGTTTTCCACAGAAAATCTTTTTTAATATTACTCTTCCAAAGTATTAATAGCTTCATCTACCTGAGACAATACAACAGAGCAACAAGATGGACTTCTTGCCATCTTTCAAACTACTTATTCCTTTGTCCTGCTACCCCGGAAAAAAGCAAGTTTTACAGCACTTCCACTACCAAAAAGAAGCTAGAAAACCCTAAACAACTTCTTCACATAGACAATTTTACTGTTTCAGCTGTATTCGCATGAAGAGCTCTCATATAGGGTTTTCTGCACCAGCAGTTCCAGAAACTCTTAAAAGTTCCCTTCAAGAGTGAAGAAAGGCCTTTGACGTGGTCCCCTGTAGTATCCTTAAAGCCAAACTGGTTAAATATGGCCCACAGAAGTGTCCTATGAGGTGGCAGAACACTGGCTGCCTCTCCAGGCTCAAACGGCTGAAAACAATATCACAAATTTCAACTGTTAAGTGCCATACCTCTGCACCTAATATTAGAACCAATAATACCCAACATCTTTATTAACAACCCAAACAAGGGGACAGAAGGTACTCTAAGTTTGTGGCTGACACCAAACTGGTAGGGGCTGGGTAAGAGGCTGGAAGGCACAGCTGCCATTTATACCAACCTCAACTGGCTGAATTATTCAAAACTTGACAAGACCGTAAGCAACCTGATCAAAACCGGCCCCATTTTGAGCAGCAGACTGGACCAGACAACTTTTTTCAGAGATCCCTTCCAATCTATGTTACTGTTACGATTCTGTGTAATAGAGTGTAATGTATTACACACCAATGCCAAAAAGTCTTCAGTATCTAGCTTTAAACACACGATCAGACCCAGGGCAGCTTGTCCATATCTGTCTCTTGTGCTAAAGTTTCAGCTGCAGTATAACTTTACAATATCATTATTACATTCATATTTAGGATACAAGTTGAAATCTCTTGAACTTATCTTGAAGTGATTACTTTCACATGTATATGCCTGAGCCACCAGTTTCAAATAGCCAAAGCAGCAGCAGCAGTTTCTTTCTGATTTGCAGGAAACCATCAACCTACCACAGAAGTGAAACATTTCCAGTTTGGGATTAGATAAAGATATTTTTATAAAACAAGAATTAATATTTCCAGAGCAACTACAGTGAAGCTACATACAACTTTCGAAAAAAACCCTGTCAGGTAAGTAATTCTTAGCAACACTTAGCAGCACGTTCACTTCAGTGCAATAACTGTCACATCAACACTTCTCCCTGTGCTTTTCAATGAGACTGAAGTCACCCACTTTCCATGGGAAACCAAGACGCTTCATATTTGAAACAAAAGGCGGCAAACATACAGCTGACAGGCTGTTTGCCCTACAATATTTGTTTCAGATTACCTTGTCTTTAAATTAGGCTTCAGGAACAAACAGCAATAGGCTAGACAGTGTTTCAGTCTTCAGTACTCGAGAAATAGCCTAGAAAGAGCATAAAGGGATGTTTCTCCTCAGTCAACCAACATCTACATTTATTTAAGGTTACTGGCTATGTGACAGACTGGCAAGAAATGGCAGTAACTGGCAAGGCTGAACTTTAAGAAGCTTTCAACCACGAATTACAACCTAAACTAAATACTTCTCTTATTTTCTGAGGAATTCAGTCCTCGACAGAAAACACTGTACTTACATTGCGTTTATTTTCCACCTCGTAACTGTATCATTTCAGATGATTCACCCCAAAGCAGAAGAGTGAAAAAACCCAACCACACAATAATGTTTCCCAATTACACCCAGCTATTAAAAGATCATTATAAAAAACAAACTTTCCAAAACTGCACTTAGAGATAAATGGAAAGTCAAAAGAATTAGAGGGGAAATTAACGGCTTCTGATACTTTTCCATCACTGTCCTTCCCACTCCAGTGGGAATGAGTGCTGAACTAAAGGGAACTAAGCACGTAAAAAAAAATCTGTATTTTCTGGTTGAGTTCTGTGAATGCCAGCTGTAGATACTGTTTCTCTATGAAAACATCCTTATTAAATTCAGCAAGAATAAAATTATCTGTACCACCTCTTAAACAGAAATTACGCTACTTCCATAGATCTTTTCCACTAGAAAACTACTGCACTGCCTTGCCTTACACCAGAACAGTGCCGTCCTGGGAAACAGAGATTCCATGTTTGGAAGATGTGCATGTAGTGATTCAGAAGCTACTACAAGGGTTTTTCCAATTGAATACTAGCTTAGAAACCTGGAAAGTTATATGATTTATTTAACCAAGTATCTCCCTTACCTAGCTAATTTTTAGGATATTACAGCATACCATTAAACATGGCGGAGGAGGAGGAGAGAACAGGCATGTAAGTTTATCATGTGCTTAAAAAAAAAAAAGGAAAGAAAAAAAAAACATGCCCTTGAATGGGTACTACCAGAGGCGTGGTCAAAATAAGAATTTACAGAGGCATCAACAGTGAAAAAAACTGATGTAAACAAACAATGTGAGAATGCTTGTATTGCACCTTTCCCTATGCCACATCTGAAGGAGGAACCGTAACTGGAACCGTGATATGATGAACATGTTCACTAGCCAAAGCAAGCCTAACATATCATGAGTGGTCATCCGGGTCAAATAAGCATATTTCAGACTTCCATCGTAACACTGAACAGCCCTGCATGGATGGGAAGGGTATCAGTGGTCAGAAATATGGGGTTTTTTCCAGTATTTTGAACAAACACTTATTGGGACTTTTTTCTCCCCCCAACACATTCAAAAAGAAGTTGTTTTATAAGAAAACACAGAGAGATGTGGGACAATGCAAAGACACTGCCTCATCAATATGAAGAGCTGGCTAGAACTACTCTTTCATTTAACTTAATCCTTAGGTAAGGAATCACTAAGAAAGATACTGCTGAAGGCAAACTTCTGGTCAGAAGAGCCCGACCACTAGTACGGGATTGCATTTCTCCCTCCAGTTTCCAGCCATTCAGAGGAGGATTTTAGTTCCTTTACAAAATACCCAGTAATTGCTACTCTTGACACGTTTGGCATTTAAATTTTCCTAAAGTTTTTCCAGCTGGAATGCAGCAACTTTCTGTCAGTCTACACAACTCAGCATGCTGGACTATTCTAGGAGCAGGAACTCTTTCTTTCCCCATGGAAAGGGCTCATTGCCCTCTGTTTCCTTACAACGCTGCTGTTTGGTTGCAGCACCAACCACGCACCACATACGCAGATACTGCTGAAGAGGCAGGCAGACTCCCGGCAACCAGGCAACAGTGTGGTTTCACAAACTCATACCCTCATTAAGAGGAAAAGAGCTCAACGCAGACCTGCTAAACATCCTATGCAGATTCCACATTTGAATCACTTCTACCTTTTACTCTGTTAATATCTCCAGTGCTTCCCCCAGATGGGTCAGGAGACTGTTGTGTCTCGAATCTGGCAGCTTCAGGTGCAAAATACACAGATCCGAGTCCTTTACACCTTTTTACATCATTCATCACCCCGTTATTAACAGAAAAACACTTCTGAATTTAGATGACTTCCATCTGGCCAGGTGAAAATGTAAACTTTGTCTATGACCACATTAAATAAAACCCACCAATCTAACTGTCCTTCCTAGATGGACCAAGATTATATATACATCTCTTTTAAAAAGGTAACCACAAAACCAGCTGCTCTTCTCCTGGTTGTGGTTCAGAAAAACCTTACCCGCGCAGCTATGCCAGCAGAATCCTCCAGTGTAAACAGTTAAAGTAAAGTTGCACTTTCACTAGTGCAGCTTGTTTTGCTTGGAGCAGGACAGAAGAATTGCTACAATAGTACAAAACATAACTCTCATCCTATACGTGGGTCCTCACTAAGCCCTGTCAGGGTGGCATAACAGGAACTCTGTGTGTTTCTTGGATAGACACTGGCACAGCTCTAAGCGAGAAAAATGTGACCAGTCAACACCCATGTCAAGTGAATACCTGCAAACTGAGAAACACTTTCTAACATAGCTAAAAATGCTTATAAAACTTAACACTTAACATAGTAATGATAATTACATACAACTTAGTTACCTTTCACAACCTGAAGCGCTGTTATGAGGCAACAAAACCCCAATCCCACAGCACTTTAGAGTGAAATCACCTTTCAAGAGTCAACAAGCTATCTAGAAACTAGATCCATTGAAAGGAAAAAAAAGCTGCAAGTATTTCAGAACCCATTTTCAAAGGCTGCCATTACTTAGATAAGCACTAGGGCTGGGAAGATAAAAACCAGCCCTTACTTCTATCGCAATGGCCTCTAAATACAAAGTGCCACCACTACTGCCAACCTGTCACCATCCGTTTTCACAGCTTTCCCTATGGCTTCTGTCCTCCACCAACTTCGATACAAAACACACTTAAGACACAGAACAGTTTAAGAGCTAGCTCCAGTACCTTCCTGTTGAAGGAGATTAATCATTAATGAATAACGATCTGCTAACATTTCTCATGCCTATTTCAAGATAACAGAGACAACACAAACTTTTACTTTCCTTATTCCACCACCTATCATTAAATTCTTCAGCTGCACTGCAACTGAAATTAGATCCTACTTCTCAGGAGTAAAAAATGTTTTTATATCCTCTTTTTGGCAGAGAAGCTTCTAGGCTGTATGTATGTTTGGGTGCATTCTGTTGAGAGTTACCTATTTTTGTAATTTCAGAGTATCAGAATCTTCTCCAGCACAGTGGCGTGCTGATCATGAAGGGGAGATGTTTAGCATAAAATAGCAACTCTATCCTAGAGAAAGACTGTTTCCTTGAAAAATAAGACAATAAAATACCCAGTAAAGCTCCAAAATAACATCTCCAGAAAAATAATTTTAAAACATACACCACGCAAAGCTACAAGTACTAAGTGGTTAAATTCAGTGTGTACTACTACCATGTCACTATGTATAGCATGGTAAAGCTACACCTAGCATCTAATGAGAAAGACAGCAAGAAACTGGAGTGTTTTGAACTTGGTAATTCTAACAAGTCATCATCTACATCACAGCCAGCTTTTGTCTGAAAACTTCAACTGACCGTGTTGAACCAGTGCTTTAAAGTATTTTTCCATGAATAAACAGATATATAAAGACGGTGCAAGTAAATACTCTGCAAAACATTCACTGGTAAGTAGTTACTCACATTGGCCACTGGACACACTTTTTGAAGCTGTCCACCATCAAGAATGACCTAGTGTTCCCTAGTTAAATAATTCTTAGGAATGCACATGGTAATGATTAAAAACATTTCATAAATGTTAAATACTGAAAAAAAAGATAGCTTTGCATAAGTATATGCTGGTCAAACATGCAACACTACTAGCAAGTTTCCCCACTAACACTTTGAACAACAGGTATCTGTTTATTAAAACTTGACTCTGAAAAGGTGATAGAATGCTTAATTGCTAGTTACAGAAGTAATCAGTACAAAGATGCAAGAAGTTTCCTAGAAATGCCAACACATGGTGACAGACAGCAAAGTTACTAGGTCCTCAGAAATTCATGAACGGGCAAGAGCTTGCTTCTCAATGTCTAAATATGTTAACCTTAATAAATAAACCACCCTCAAAGAGCAGAAGCAACAGCAGCAAATTCACATATAAGATTCTAATGGCTGCTGAGCAAGGAATGTGTTTTCCTAGAAAGCAAAACATATTTTGAGCAATATCTAAACAAAAACAAAGCTTCCAACCACCACAAAACCCACCAAACCAGCAAACTCCAAACCACATCACCCAAAAAACCCAAAGAAACACTAGTTCAAAGAACTAGCACACCAGTTGCAAAGAAACCCACCACCCAACAACAAACCAAAAAAATAGGGACTGTGGATGGGGTACACAGCAGAGGCCTCTGAAATATCATGTTGTGCAATGCTCGCTGCAATGTGCAAAACCATTATTAACTGGACTAGGGCCAGTTTACTGAGGGAAATAAAGATACAGCAACCTAAGAGCTCCTACAGGAGCACAGGGGGCAGGTATTTAAAAGGGGCTTGGTATAAAACAAATAAACCACAGCCGAGGAAGCCTGCATGCACTTAAGCCAGAGAACTACAGAACTCATTTGAATTCCTCACTTTCAAAAACAAGAATACTGAAGACCTATGACAAAACACTTCACCTCAAACTAAAAACTGTGCAAGTAACTAGTCTCAAAAAACACAATTGCAAAGATTTCTGCTGTTCCTAAAACTCATTCCTCTCTATCTGATACCTTCTCGCATGAAAGTGTCTGCTGTGAAAGTGCCTAGGATGTCACAAAAAAAGGGATTTGTGGCTTCCGGTATGGAGAACATGATTTCATCTTCTCCTGCTGCTTCAGAAACAAAGATCTTACCCTCTAGTGGTATTTTAATAATCTATACTGTTAACCAAAAGAACTACAGGTTTCTTCTACAGTGACGGTGGTCATCAGTATTAGTGCAAAACTGTGGGCTGAAACCCAGCTTTGTTCAAAGTTTCCTGTGGCCTTTCTTATTGACTGCAAAAAAAGCTAAAGACTTAGTTATCATTCTTCTGAATTCCTCTAGGAGTATTATAAATCAATACCAGATTTTTATACTAGTAGCAAGCCACAGAGGACAGTGGCGTTGGCTGATAAAAATATCTTCCTCTGCCTTCAAAAAAATGTTCTTTAAACCACTACATTTTTTCCAGTGCAGAAAATTTTTTTTGTTCCAAACTGAATAATATTTACACCTGAACATCTATCCAGCGCTGATAAATCAGTTTTCTTTCACTACTATTGTTTTAACTATACTTTAACAAGCACGTGTCTCGGTTTGATCTTCCAAGAGCCCTAAAAGTTACCCTCTGCCAACAAGAGGACATTAAAAAAAAAAAAGTCACCGATCATGAGAGGTCTAATGTATTTAGAATAAACGGCACCTCTCTGGTCTGGATGCCGCAGTGTAAGGACCACAGCATACCCCTCAGACTGCGTGCAAGCCTTCATGCTCTACCACCGGTGCAGGGAGGAAGCTTCTCCACCGCAGCTACTCCCCCGTCAGAAGCCCATGCACGGGCGAGGAGCGCTCAGGCGAGCGGCACCGGTCCGCTCGGCTGTCGCCCCGTTGGCCGAGCC
>NW_010182142.1:0-7035 GCF_000695765.1 Mesitornis unicolor
ATATATAATATATATACTATGTACTGTAAGATATATACTATATAATACATTATAATACATAATAAATTTCACAGAAATACATATGGAATATAGAATATAGAATATAGAATATAGAACACAGAATATATACATATATATATTTCTAACTCTCTTTCTCCAGCTAGAGGTCCCTTAATGTGGCTGCTGGCTCAGAAATACTGGATCTGCAGAAAGCAGCGCTTTGCAAGGGTGGCACAAAAAGGCAAACTCTGAGTTATTTCTACTGAGAGGACGCGGTAGCTTTAAAAGACAGACTTTGTTCTTCAATTTTTCTTGGTTCTCTTCAATAAAAGTTTACAGGGGTGAAAATAAATGGACCGGATGGACAAAAGGGTATTTGACAATGCAGCTTTCTGTTTTTGGAAACCGCATTAGCTTTAACAGGAAAAATGAAAAGCAGCGAAATCAATTCAGAAGCATTTACAAAGGAGCTGGTGTAATGAAAATGAACTTGTAAATTAGAGATGAACAACCTCCCTTAGCACTTCTGCAGACGTTCATCAACACCAGAAAGACTTGAAAACCGCTTTTGTTTTTAACTTTAAATATTACTCAAATATTCGACGGGCACTGAGGCCGTTCAATAAGAATCAAAGACCTCGCCAACACGTCCCATCTCTGCTGCTTCAGGACTTCATGTTCAGCCCAGGGAAAAGACAAGACTATTTTTAAGGATCAGAAAATCAAAGCCCCTGCCCCAGCTGTGGACCTCTGCATCACACTTTGCATTACCCCAGATTTTCCGTGCCTGGTAAGGGTCCCTTTGTGCTTTAAAGGAAAAAAAAGGTGGGGAGGGAAAGGCTTTTTCCTACACTTTTGCTCTTTCCTTTCTATAACCATAATTCCTGATTTTTTAAAGACAATATCGAGGTCAAATGCCCCCTAAATAAACACTGAGAGGCTGCGAGGGTTTCCCACTGGGTATATACCCAGGGCTGTAACACCAAATAACTCCTATTTATTAAGAATGGATTTTATTAGGCGGTTGAGGAGACTTCAAAAGCCGAGATTAAAGTTACAGTGCATTTTTATAACGAGAATAAGAACTGCGGTTCAGGATTTTATGTAAGCAAACACTGACAACTTTATAGCCACGGTAGCTACCACACAGCACAGAGATCTCTCCAGGCAACTAGTAAATACAATGGTTTTTTCCTTATACTTTCATCACAGAACACATAAAAGCGTTTGACACACTTCATAAATGTCACAGACGTAAAACATCGCACAAAGGCACATTAAATAATGACAAAGCTGCAATTATTGAGCAGAAATACGGGGATTAGGAGCATCTGCAGGCTGTCTCTTCATTACTGGGCTGCAATCTGGGTTTAAGATGCCCGTTCAATTCCTTCCCGTTAATACCACCGAAAATACCCCAGAACACACAACTCCACACCAGCACGGGATAACCACTGGCTTTTGAGGTCATATGCAAAAAATATCCCCAAGAGAAGACATTTAATTATTATAAGAGATGTATGGATCCCTGCGTCTCTGAACTCCCTTAATTCGCAGTGGACTCCAAGAGCCCCAGTGCAAACGCTGCCCTGCAAAGCCAATTTTTAAATAATTACTTGCAGAAGGACAGAAAAAGCACCCCCAAAACCCGAGCTGCTGCATTGTGTTTTCCTGTTTCCAAGCAACCCCCGTGTTTCAGATCAAAGACGGAAGAGCCACCTCGGAAGCGCGGTGCTTTTCCCTCCGTACTTACTTATTCTGCATCATGTTCATGATAACCCAGTCGAAGGGATAGACGTTCTTCCCGATGAGATTCTTGAACATGATGAATGTTTCCATCAGGAAATCCTACAAGGAAGGGAAAATATTTGGAAAAGACCGCTGTTCTAGCTCATGAAAGTACAAGTGATGGTGTCAGTTATTAATGATTGGATCCAAAAGGTGCCTCGCTGTTCCGCTTCATAAAAAAGCCATTATTCACAGGCAACGTGCATAAATTCCGCTAAGGCAAATTTAGACACGATGCACATAAATCTGACAATAATTTTATTTAAACTTTTCAGAACTGGGGCAATCCTACACTGTAAACAACCATGGTGGTGCCTCAGGAACAAGCATCGGTTTGCAGTTTCTGCTGCAAAAACCCAATTTATTTCCTATGCCATAGGCCAAGTCTCACAGTCCCTTCCTGGGCAGCGCATATCGTGACACACGTGTCGTGACATGGCGTATGTTGGGAAGCTGTTGAATGTATACTGGTACATGGCAAGAGAAAGAGCTAAGATATTATTACATTTAATGTTATTATTACACTAAAAATACTCCCTGGAGTCAACCGATGAGTTTCCCTTCTCCTTGCGAAGATCCTCTTGAAATTTCCTCTTGCCTGAAATCAAGATTATCTATTTATTAAAAAAACACATGGATCTGGTAAGTGTGGTGGTGCACATTACCCCAGCCCAGGGCAGATGCCAGCACTGGTATGGCCATCTCAAAACCAGGAGGGACCCTGTCCCCAAAGGGAGCAGCAGGAACTGCTTCTGGCAGTGAAAACCTGACCCAGAACAGAGGTAATTCAGTAGCATAAACCAATTTATTTCTACACAGGTATAAACAAACATCTCTCTGGAACAGAAACCCCGTGTCCTTCCCAATGTACATCGTCTTCTACAATTTGGGACTGTGTAATTGCTTGCAGTAATATCAAACGCCGGGAGAAAGATAAAGGGGGGGAGAAAGAATGCAAAAAGTCCTTGATCCCCTTCACACAGAGATAAAAATGAACTTTTATGCCAAGGTTAGAAGAATATTTTCCTTTGCTGCAGCTTCTCAGTAATGGTATTTATCTCGTCTATCTTTAAAATGTCAAATGCCTACAAAAAAAAAAAACCCAAAATGTTACATACACCAGACTTTTAACTAAAGCTGCTTTTTATGTAACCTTTTCAGTGAGAAACAAATCTGAAGCTAGTGCTCTCGTCAGTATTTCTTCATACAGAGCCAGCCTCTTCATCGCGTTTTATCTCTGGATTTGTCGTTCTGTTAAGATGGTTTTCCTGGCTCAGAAATTCACGGTCGGTGGGAAGCAGGGACCTGTGGAGATGCTGAGGACACAACATCAGGATCACAAATTTCCAGGTCCTCGGCTCTGCTGGATGCGCAGCACAAGGGCCGATTTGGGATGCTCTGCATCCTGGTACCCAAGGAGACACCCAGGCCAAAAAGGGTCAACAGAGCATCAGCAGCCACCAAAGCAAAGCAACTCAGCTGTTATTTTATCAAAATCACTGCCAGCAACACAATATCAATAAAGGTGTTTTGGCATCAACAGGACTGAGGCAAAATTGGGAACCGCTCGTGGTTAATGAGATGTTACTGTAAGGCAAAATTCATCCCGGGCACACACTCTGCCAGCTCAGGAAGATGCGTCTTCATTTAAGAGATGCATGCTCATCTTCCGTGGGTCTTGGTGAAGGAGTCACATCGTTTCTAATCATCACGTTGCACATTTTTGCTGCCCAAGCATTGCACAGAACTGCGATACTTCATCTGAGTGTGTGCTTTATTACAGCTGCAGGTCTGGGGTGGTTTTCATCCCGGTGCTGCTTCCCAGCTCGATAATTGAACTGTAAGCGGACGCGGCACTGTGGGAAAGGTCATCACCCATCCAAGAGGGCAGATGGGGCTTTTTGATTCCCCTTAGTATTTGATGAACACAGCTGTACACGTCCCTGATTTCTCACAGCAACCGCTACCTTACACTGTATTCGAGGCCCGTTTCGGCTGCCGAGCCTCTGCAGGCTTTGCTGATCGAGCTGCACGCGACGGCGGCTGAATTTTCATGTATTTTGTGGATGATTCATGTCCATTGCTGACCCTGGAGGTGGTGCCACGCACGGCTTGACCTACTTGAGCTACTGATTCAGCTCTGCAGCTTAATCCACTGCTACTTACACTGCAATAGCCCTGCTTTCACACAGGCCCTTTAAATAACGCTCTATGACAACTAATCTAATTATTGATCGAGTTAAAAGCTTCTGATATTTACCTGTATTTTGTATTTCCATAATATGGCACTCTTTTCCATTTTATCTTTCTTACAGAAAAGCAAATGGTTTGTATGAGTTGACCTGATCCTTTTTTTTTGGGGGGGTGGGAGTGGAGAGGGAAGTTATCAGGTCATGCTGTGCTGCTGTAGAGTCTGCTTATTTTCAGTGTAAGAAACAGGATGAATTGTTCTGAACATTAAAAAATGATAAAGGAGCAAGGGCTGCAACTCCTGACCTCTCTCCAACTCCAAACACAAATCCTATTTAATATCCCAAGGAAACAAAATTCACAACAGATAGGAACCCCTTCACAACTCCCATCAACTTACAGAGAGAAAACAGAGGGAGCTCAGCCCTGGAGCTGGGCAGAGGGTGATGGAGGAGGCCCAGACAACTCCATCTCCCCAGAAATGCTGAGCATCACACCCCAGTACCCCTGGATCACTATTTGGATTTCACAGAGGTTCTTCAATAAATTCTCAAGGTTCATACAAACAACGTGCTTCAAGCAGGGATGTACAATACTCACCAATGCATTCACTTGCCTTAAAACCCAAAGTCTAGGAGTGCAAAATATCAAAGAGGAGAGAAGTAAATGGAGGTGCAGGAAGTTATAATCTAAAACACCCTACACTTTGCTTTTCCACATATTTCACTGACCCAAGGACGTTGTCTTCAATGCCTCTGGGGAGGAAAACTTCTGATGATGAGATGCTCCACATGGCAAAGCACTGGGATATAGCTGTTTGTCAACTAATACCACATTTGCCTCAACTCAATATAAACTTTACCAAGTAAAAAGGGGAGAGAGAGCAGTTTGTCCCAGAAATAACCTCACTGATCTCAGATAAGGTTTCATCTTGGGATGAGAGCAGGCTTGGCAGCAAGAAATTCCCCTCTGAACAGAAACACCTAAACATTAAATCCTGCAGAGAGATACAAGACTGGTTTTACTGCATTTCACCTCAGCTTTCCTGAGATTTTGGAGGCCAAAGAAGACCATTATCATAATCTAAACCTGACACCTACATAACGCAGGCCATAAAGTCTCCTCCAGCAGTTCAACACCAGGCTTATAACTTCTGGTTGAGTCAGAGCACACACGGAGTAAAGATTTAAGGGTCTCCATAGGTGAAGAAGCAACCACAGCTTCACTGAAGTTCACCCTGTTTCTTATACAGATTTTTTCAAGAAAAAACTATGCAATTTTTGATGGAATTAATCCAGTTTCAGTTTTAAATCACTGCTTCTTTATGCCTTTGTGATTAAGCTGAAGATGCTGTAACAGAAGATGCAGGTACCACCTCCATATGTAGGGATGTTGGGTTTGAATGAAAACACTTCTAATCGAATGGGTCGGTCAAAGGGCACTGGTTCCAAATATTGTCAAATGAAAAAGAAATGGAAAAAGCATCCAAAGTTAAGCAAAGAAGTAGAAAAGGGCTTTTTTCCATCAAAGACAGAAAGTAAAAGCCCTAAGAAGGAACATGGGCAAACTCGACCCACAGCACCGATAACAGAGAAGGAAGAAATGCTCCCAAGAGCTTCACGGGGCATCATTTCTGATGGGGAAACATAAAATAGGGAACAAGATGTGGGTTTTAAATGAGCAATGAAATCTCACCGATGAAGAAACAGTTATGAGAACAGCAACTTCCCACCTGGTTCTCAATGAAAAGGTTACACAAGGTTTTCTCCTAAACTGGGTTGGTGTCCCCATCCTTTTGTCCTAAATGAAGACTCAGTTTTATTTGTGTTTTTTTTAAAAGAAGAAAAAATAGTTTACACATTGCAGTTTCCTATTTTCACAGGATTAACAATATCCTGTCCTTACACCTCCACACCTGCATTTATATGACTTGTATTTTATAGTCAGTTTAAGGTAGCAATACCTACACCATTACTTCATGACCCATTCAATGTTCTACCAGGTTACTATGTATTTTATTGCCCATTAACATGCATTATCATTTAATCAACACTATGAAAACATTAAAAAGGCATCTTTTAATTAAAGGGATAAAACGCATTACAGCAACTGGCCAAGTTTAGCTTAGTGTATCTGCTAACAGAAATCACAGTCAAGTGGTGCAAGAGTGGAAAACAAGCAGTCAAACACCACACATGCTGAAGGAAAAAAGGATTTCCACAGTGCAGAGCAATTCCTGCTACGCAACCCGAGAACATGCAGAAAGGGACAAACATATAGAGTCAAGACAAAAGAACAAAGTGATTTTTCACGTACCCCAGTGCACACAGCACATAAATCAAGCTCTTAAAACAAGCAATTATAAAGAGACCACTTGCCATTTTCAAATACGTAATTACTCCCTTGTTGTCACCAAGAAAGATCTGACCCACAGAACCACTTCCAGACAATTTCAGACCAAAAAAGCAGGATTTTAAAATGAACGCTTTTATTGTCATTAGAATAATCATAGATTTCCTAACCAATACTTTCCTCTCTGCATTTTTTCATTATGTGCCTTAAGAGCAAACCGCTTCTACCTTCCTCCATGTAAAACCCTGTAATCAGTTTGCCTTTTCTGGAGCCAAATGGTTTGAACCACTTTAAAAGCCGAGAAATACTTGGCTTGATTAACCTTAACACTCACGTCTTTTCTGTGTGTTAAAAACGTTATTTTCACTCCACTAGCTTCATTTAGCTTGGGAATATTTCATTATTGGTAGAAAACCAATTGCCCATCCATGAAGTGCTCCCAGGTTCTGAAGCAGAGTAACTGGGCATCAACCCTTTCAATACGGCGATGCCCATCTGCAGGTCTTTGCAGCTGGACATGGTCTTCACTCTCCCAGATCATCAGTTTTGCACTTTAGCAATGCCAGACTGGGTACAAATAGAGGCTGTAGCACCTTATGTGAAAATTGGCATGGGGCAAAGAGTGCAAATCTTGCAGAACGTAAGTAGAGGAATAACATTAAAGCCATAAAGGAAAATAGGCAAGTCCAGACACAAAGAAAAAAA
>NW_010182143.1:0-205 GCF_000695765.1 Mesitornis unicolor
TCATCACCACCTACAACTACCTAAAGGGGGGCTGCAGAGAGGTGCGTACTGGTCTCTTCTCCCAGGTGATGGAGGATAGAACAAGAGGAAATGGCACCAAGCTGTCCCAAGGGAGGTTCAGGTTAGAGATAAGGAAGAAGTTCTTTCCTGAGAGGGTTGTCAGAAGCTGGAACAGGCTGGGCCGGGGGGGGGGGGGGGGGCCCAC